>NC_092874.1:117024243-117324243 GCF_028372415.1 Notamacropus eugenii
AATGCTAAATTCGTTTTGACCTTTCACATATGGGAAATGTGCCAAAGAATTTGTAAGCCATTTTTTTTGTAGGAAGAGAACTTGCCTCCTCTTTAATACTATAGTTTAAAATATCTTCATAGTGTTCTTTTATACCCTCTGTATGCCTTTGTATCTCTTATGTACTGCTTATCTCAGAAGAAGCTTTGAAGATATACATTCACTTCTACATAGCAACTCATTCAGTCCGAATTAATCATAGATATGCAAAGATATATATATTTAGAATGATAGTGGAAACTAGATCTTAGGAATTTTTTTTCAGAAGAGGGGGAGGGAGGTAATTAATTGGTGGGAATAAGATTGAGTTGTAGAAGAAAGTAGCTGGTAGATTATGTTTATTGAGTTAGAGTGGGTTCGAATCAAGTAAGATAGGAAAGTAAAGCTAGGAACAAGCAAAGCCCTTACAGAATAAACACAGTTGACAGAGGTAGAGTTCTATAAGTCACAAAGCAAGGGGGACCCTGCATCTATGAGTAAGGAGTAAGGAAAAACAGCAGATTTTTGAAGTTCAAAAAGAGCCACCATTGAAATTAATTAAACATAATGTATGTAAAGATGCCTTCTTAAATGTCAGAAAACTAGAAATGATACCTTTCTTGTTCTTTATAATAGTAAATGAACCATGGATTTGGAATTGTTACACATCCCAAAGACTATGGAATGAAGTTGAAAGTTGAAAGGTGTTGTTTCATTTTGCAGAATGAGAAAAAGTTGTGGAAAAGAATTTTTCAGTATTTGTTTAGCACTGTTCAGAGGTTGTCGTGTTAAAGGATTTTTTATATTGTTTAGAAGTTTTTGAACTATTGATTCTGCAAGAGATGTTATGATGGAGAAGACCTAGATCTATTTTTTGGACAAAAATATCTGTCGAGCAAAGGTTCTTAATTGTGTGTATTCCTTTTGCAGTCTGGTGAAGGTCATGGACCCTTTCTCAGAATAATGTTCTTAACGAAATACATAGGAATAAAATAGAAACCAATTATATTGAAATACAATTAGTTATCAAAATATGTATTTTTTAAAAACCCAAGGTCACAGACCCCAGTTAAAAACCTCTGTTCTATAGGGACAAGGGATCATTTAGTACAGCAGCTTGGCAGAAATTTTCTTCAAGAGTATCTAATTCAATGAATATAGCAATCTACTGTTTGATAAACCGAAGGACCCCAGCTTCTGGGATAAGAACTCACTATTTGACAAAAATTGCTGGGAAAACTGGATAACAGTGTAGTGGAAACTAGGTATAAACCAGTACCTGATATTGTACACAAGAATAAAGTCCAAATGGGTACACAATCTAGGTATAAGAATTGATACTGTGGACAGATTGGTGGAGCATGGAATAGGGTATTTATCAGATTTATGGAGAAGGGAAGAATTTCTGACGAAAGAAGAGATAGAAAGCATTATGAAGTGCAAGATGGATAATTTTGATTACATTAAACTGAAAAGTTTTTGCACAACCAAACCCTATGCAACCAAGATTCAGAGGGATGCAGAAAACTGGGAAAGAATTTTTGCAGCTAGTGTCTGTGATAAAAGTCTCATTTCTAGAATATATAGAGAACTGAGTCAAATGTATGTTACAAGTCAATATGAATAGGCAGTTTTCAGAGGAAAATATTAAGATATCTATAATCATATGAAAAAATGCTTTAAATCACTGTTGATTAGATAGATGCAAATCAAAACAACTCTGAGGTACCACATCGCACCTATCAGATTGGCTAACATGACAGAACAGGAATATGGTAAATGTTGGAGAGGATGTGGGAGAGTTGGAACACTAATTCATTGTTGGTGGAGCTGTGAGCTCATCCAACCATTCTGGAAAGCAATTTGGAACTATGCCCAAATGGCTACAAAAACATGCATACCCTTTGACCCAGAAATATCACTTTTAGGACTGTATCCTGAAGAGATCATAAAAATGGGAAAGGGTTCCACATGTACAAAAATATTTATAGCAGCACTCTTTGTGATGGCCAAAAACTGGAAATCAAGGGGATGCCCATCAATTGGGGAATGGCTGAATAAATTATGGTATATGAATGTAATGGTGTACTATTGTGCTATAAGGAATGATGAACAGGAAGACTTCAGAGAGGCCTGGAAAGACCTATATGATCTGATGCTGAGTGAAAGGAGCAGAACCAGGAGAACTTTGTGCACAGCAATGACCACAGTGTGTGACAGTTTTTTCTGGTAGACTTGGAACTTGATTATAATACAAGGACTTAAAAAAATTCCCAATGGTCTTTGAAATGCCTTCCTCATCCAGAGAAAGAATTATGGAATTCTGCAGAATGTGGCAGATCATTTTCTTTTGTATTATGTTTTGGTTTGTTATGTAATTTCTTCCATTCATTTTAATTCTTCTATGCAGCACAACTATAACGAAAATGTATTTAATAGGAAAGTATGTGTAGAACCTATATAAAATTGTATGCTGTCTTGGGGAGAGATGGAGGAGGGAGGAGAAAAAATCTAAGTTATGTGGTAGTGATTGTAGAACACTGAAAATAAATAAAATTAATATAAAAAAAGAGTATCTAATTCCAATTGATTAAATTATATGGTTGCTTTCCAATTATCTGTTTTGGAATTTGATTTCTTAAATGTGAGTCTACCTAATTGTGTAAGAATATATTTTTAGTGACTTGTAGAGATGATTGATCCTATTCTTAAGTCAAGTATATTTTCATTTCATATTAGTAAATTGGCATTTATGAATCAGTCTCTTAAGAGTTATATTAGTGTCATTCAGTCAGTTTTGACAACCTGCTCACTCTTAATTGAACTGAGTCCACAAGTTTAAGGTCCTCCAATGCTGGCAGGATGAAAAGTCACCAAAATATATCTAGAGATAATGCCATACCATTACATCACAGCAGTACATTACTTATAGGTTGGCAAGACTCTGAGGCTGTGAAGGTATGCTGTGAACTGAGATGCTGTAGAGTAGTTGGGAAAAATTATTCATCTAACCTACCTATAAAATTATGGAGTGTGTGAGTGTGTGTGTGTGTGTGTGTGTGTGTGTGTGTGTGTGTGTGTGTGTGTGTGTCCAGAGAGAAATGGATTTGGAGTCAGGAGACCTGGATTCAGGTTTTATATCTCCTTCCTGCCAGCTCTCTGTTCTTGGGCAAATGACATAACCCTTTCTAGTCTCACTTTGCTTATCTGTAAAAAGGGAAAAATAGTTGTTTTTTTCCCCTGTGTTAAAAGGTGACCATGTAAATCAAATGTGATAATGCAGACCTACTGTACTTTGTAAAATTTAGCCAGCATGTAAATGCAAGCTGTTATTACTATTATTATTTTAGGGTGAAGAAGGTAGGCCTTTATCTAAGGGAATGCTGCATATGGTGGTGAGAAAGTAGTAGCATTTGATTGATTCTTATAGTGTGAAGTTAAGGATATATTATAATATTGGTAATAATATAAAATATTTTCATTATAAGCTTAATAAAAGATCAGATATTATCCTATTTTGAGACAATGTGGTTTACTGGAAAGACGTCTGGATTGGGAGTCAAGAATATTAATATCTGTCTGACCTTGAACAAGTCACCTTAGATCTCCTTGTATTAGTTTCCACCTCATTAAATAAAAAGGGTGGATTAGATGACTACTAAGTTCTTTTTTTTAACTGTGATCCTATGATCCAGGTTTTGAATAAAGAAGAATACAAATCATCTTAAAATGTATATTTAAGAATTTAAGAATTAAGAAAGCATCATATTTAATGAAGATTAATTTCTTCTACAATTATGTCTGACTCTAATTTTCACTGACCACCTATTCTCTGTGAGAGTAAGAATTCAGAATAATTCTGAATTCCTTCCTTAAGTGGTCATGATCTATGGTTTTGTCAGTGTGGCTATTCTATGAGCACAGTTACAGCTCATCTATATAAATGAGCAGCTAAGTCCTAGGGAGTTGTATGTAGTCATTGACGAATGAAAACAAATTGTACTGTCTTATAAGGAGAGGGAAAATAACATGTGCAGAAAATTTGAGGAAAAAGAGAAGTTCTCTGGGAAGTATTATTTTAGGAATACCTATAGTGGAGTTTATAGAATTAGAAATAGCTGATATTTAAAAGAGGTGCTATATTTGTTAATTTTCTTTTTTAAATATCATCTTTCTTTCCTTCTCCCCTCAATCAAAAAAAGAAAAACCTTTGGAATGTACATTGCATGGTCAAGCAAAACTAATTCTCATATTAGCCTTGTTCCATATCATCACCTTTTTTCCAGGGTTGCGTAGCAGTTTTCATCTTGAATTCTTTGACAGTGTTGATTATCGAATTGGACAGAGTTCTGAAGTCTTTCATAGCTGTTTGTCTTTATTATATTGTTGTTATGTAACTGTTCTGGTTCTGCTCACTGCACTCATCAGTTCATAAACATCTTCACAGATTTCTCTAAAATCATCCCCTTCACCATTTCTTTTTTGTTGTTCTTAAAAATTTTAATTTTTTTCCAATTACATGTAAAAATTTTTTTTAACATGTTAAAATTTTGAGTTCCAAATTCTTTCCCTCCTTCCCTTCCCATTCCCTTCATTGAGAAAGGCAAGGTATTTGATATATAGGTCATATATTCATAGTCATGCAAAACTTTTTTCCATATTCTCTTAATTTGTTATGGAGCACTATTCATTAAATGTATACCACATAATTTGTTCAGTCATTCCTCAGTAGGACTCTTTTGATACTACTAAAAGAGCTACTATAAATATTTTTGTTCACATAGACCCATTTCCTCTTTCTTTGATCTCTTTGTGGTATGGGCCTAGCAGTGGCATTACTAGACCAAAGGGTTTGGACATTATAGTAACTTTTTTTAACAAAAATATTTTTTAATTTTTAAAAATTTTTTATATCCTCTTTTTTAATTTATTTTTTAATGTTCTACAATCACTACCAAAAAGCTTAGATTTTTACCCCCCCCGCCTACCATCCAATACCCGCCTCCCTCCCCAAGATGCCATACAATTCGATATATGATCTACATATGCTTTCCTATTGAATACGTTTTCACTATAGTCATGCTGTATAGACGAACTAAAATAAATGGAAGAAATCATACAACAAATCAAAACATAACACACACACACACACAGATACATACAAACATGATCTGCTACATTCTGCGAATGAATTCCATAGTTCTTTCTCTGAGTGTGGAAGGTGTTTTGCCTTAGAAAACCATTGGGAATTATTATTATTATTATTATTATTTTAAGTTTTTGCATTATTAACAAAGTTCCAAGTCTACCAGAAAAAACTCGCACACTGTAGTTGTTGCTGTGCAGAAAGTTCTCCTGGTTCTGCTCCTTTCACTCAGCATCAGTTCATGTAAGTCCTTCCAGGCCTCTCTGAAGTCTTCCTGTTCATCATTTCTTATAGCACAGTAGTATTCCATTACATTCATTTACCATAATTTATTCAGCCATTCCCCAATTGATGAGCATCCCCTTGATTTCTAGTTTTTGGCCACCACAAAGAGAGCTGCTATAAATATTTTTGTACGTGTGGGTCCCTTTCCCATTTTTATGATCTCTTGGGGATACAGTCCTAGAAGGGATATTTCTGGGTCAAAGGGTATGCACATTTTTGTAGCCCTTTGGGCATAGTTCCAAATTGCTCTCCAGAATGGTTGGATGAGCTCACAGCTCCACCAACAATGAATTAGTGTTCCAGCTCTCCCATATCCTCTCCAACATTTATCATATTCCTGTTCTGTCAAGTTTGCCAGTCTTATAGGTGTGATGTGGTCCCTCAGAGTTGTTTTGATTTGCATCTCTCTAATAAAAAGTGATTTAGAGCATTTTTTCATATGATTATAGATATCTTTAATTTCTTCCTCTAAAAATTGCCTATTCATATCCTTTGACAATTTATCAATTGGGGTCATTGTAGTAACTTTTTAAACTTAGTTCCAAATTGCTTTCCAGAATGGATAGATCTCTTCATAGCTCCAGTAGTGCTTTGATATTCCTTTTTTCTTACACCACCTTCAGCATTGCTATTTTTCTTTTTTGGTCAACTTTGCCAATGTGGTGGGTAGAGGTAGAATCTCAGAATTGTTTTGATTTATGTTTTTCTCATGATTAGTGATTTAGACCATTTTTCCATGTGACTATTGATAGTTTGGATTTCTTTCTCTGAAACTGACTATTCATGTCCTTGGATCATTTATCGTTATTGGAGAGTGGATCTTATTCCTATAAATTTGAATCATTTCCTTATATGTCTTGAAAAGGAGTGGGTGCCACATTTATGATGAGTATTTTCCATAGTGGGAAACTATTTTCTCAAGAACATGATTTTATCTTTACAAAGTCAAATATGACATAGGGTCCTGGTTTTTTTCTGGTCTTCCAGTGAAGGGTATTTATGTATTTGCCCAAATTCCATTACCCTCTTAATTCTCTGATATAAATTTGATTCTGATCTGCAGATCTAGATAAAATCATTCCAGGGTCAATTTGGGGGCTTTTAGTTTGTCTTTGGGAAGGATGGTATTGTCCCATGCTGGACACCATGAGTATGAAACATTGGACTTCTTTGCTGTTCCTCACACATGAAATTGTCTTTTGACTCATCTTTTCCCTGGCTTTCCATTGTTCTGGAATTCTTTCCCTCCACACGTCTGTCTTCAAGTTGATCTTAAATCTCACTTTCTGAGGGAAACATTTCTCAGGTTTTCCCACCACCTTCTTAACATCTTCTCCCTGAGATTGCTTGCTAGTTGATCTGCTATATGTTGTATGTATATAGTTGTTTGAATATTTTCTTCCCTGTTAAAATGGAAATCCTTGAAGACACACCCGTTTGCCCCCCTTATTTGTAAGTCTGCATTTGTGTGAGTGTATGCGTGTTGTATTTTTTCAGTTCAATGAAAATTCAATTCAGTATATTTTAATATCTTGCATAGTTTTTGATACTGCCATTTCTGTTTGTGTCAGTTGGTGTGTATTTTATTGTGTTTCCAGATGGCAAGTTTTAGACCTGTAAACTTGGTGCTACGTACAGATAGCATCAAAAGAGCTTTTTTTATTAAATGCTCGGCTCCCAAATTGTTTGTAGGCATTGAAAGTTTTTTTTTAAATTTTTTTGCTGGCAGGAGTTGTTTGAAGCAAAAGCTACAAGTTAATTCAGGAATATATTGTATGCTTGTTCAAGGTCTTAAAAGTCAATTTAGGACCCAAGTTACAGATATAGAGTAGTGAGCATTACTGTCTTTATCACCTATGAAATGATTTCTTCATGTTTTTCTTGTGGACTCAGTAAAACCCTGCCTGGTCTACCTGTGCTTATTACAAACCACCATACATTTAAATTTGACAGGTGCGATAGACTGGCTATATGATAAAATCTGGCATTTTAAAACAGATATATCTGCATCACTAATTCTTGGGATGAACATTAAAATATTTGGAAGATCGTGTTGGAGGCTTTTTTTCTTCCTTCATGTGGTCTTTTTTGTTGTGCTCTAGCTGTTAGTGTTCCCCCTAACAAAAAATTACTGTGTGTTTATTTTGAGTATACTTAGATATGAACAGGCTCTCCCCCCTTATAAGGAGGCCCTTTAGGTAGAGACTGATTTTTATCTTGATAACCCCTTTATGAAACACATTGCTTACCAAAAGGTTAATTTTAATAAATCCCTTTTGATTGATCATTATTGTGATAGATTTCAACCCTCTAAGTTTGATAATACATACTTATTTAAAATATAGAGCATTTTTCCATGTAAATATTGATAGTTTGGATTTCTTTCTCTAAAACTGACTGTTCATTTCCTTGGATTATTTAACTTTTGGAGAGTGAATCTTATTCTTATAAACTTGAATCAGTTTAGAGCAGAGAAGTACTCCATATTGGTTAAGAAATGAAATTTAATTTTTTATTTATGATTAAAGTCCTTTTTTGGGGGGTTCATTCTTGATTCAGGATGTTCCCAAAATCTGTGGGAGTGTTGTATGGAGATGCAACATTCCCCTTAAGAAATTTTTAGTTGATGTTATGGAATTCTCAAGATACTCGAACTCATTGGACACTTGTAGATCTTTTATATTCTTTTGACTCTTGGAATAACTTAGAACCATTCTGAGATCCTTGGGTGTAGGCAAGGATTTCCCAGTAATATGGTCAATTCACAGAAGGATAAACATTACTCTGAAGGTTGTCCAACAGCCCACTGTTTCCACTTTAATTCTTGTGCTGGGGTAAGAAGAATGTTTTTCCCCTCTTTTAATACATTACCAATCACTACATGTGCCTCTCTATTACGATATCCACATTTTTAGCCAGCCAGTAAGTAAAGGTTGGGTTTCACACATTTTATGTAATTAGAAAGCTGTCTTTCAGTAGTTTATATAAAAATTTCTGTGATGATGTTGGTTTTCTGAAATAAAACTGATTTTTAAAATCTCTTCTTCCACCCACTAGCTGTTGACATTTGGATTGCAGTGTTGTTAGATGTGTGTCCAGGCTTCCCTTCCTACAGCTGTTAAAGCAGCTGTCCTCGTTAAAGCTCTCCAAAGGGCAAAGTTACTGTTTTTCTGGCTTTCCTGGTTCAGAAGCTAGATTAACACAAGAACTTCCCTTTGAAGGTAATTTTCTCAGTTGAAGAAGCTGTTAATCCAGAGCTGGAAAATTTTTAGCTTCTGCCTTCTTTTTCACTTTCTGTTTATAGTTGTCACTACAGTATTTTAATCAGCCTTGCCTACCATGAAAAGTTTTGAGTGGGAATTGCATCAAAGAGAAGAAAGTTTGTTTTAATGAGGAAACTTGCTGATAATTTACATCCCTGAAACTGTTAAATCGAAATTACTATTAAAAGTACACTTCTTATGGACTTATATTAACTGCTGCTGATAATGCAGAATAACTGAAAGGGTCAGAATCAGTAAGCTTATAAGAACAAAGTTACTTTGACATTTCTTTTCATGTTATCTCAGATATTAATCTTCAAGTGCTTGATCATGCTGTTACTTTACTGAAAGGCACTAGGTTATTGTAATTTAAATAATAGGAATTTTCCTAATCTCTGCTATATATTTGACTATGAGTTTTTCTTCTGGTCAAGTAAAGTTATAGTTATAGTTTAAACTATTGTCTTTATTTTCCCAGCTTCTCTTTCTTGTGAAAACTAATTGAATGTTTTTAGAACCCGCACAGTTGAGAGGCATTTTATTCAGAATTGCCTGTGGTAGAAAAATCAGCATTTAACTTAAACAATATCCTTAAGTGATCTCTAGGTCATTTTTTGTGTAGTTGTTGCAAATTTGTTCAATCTGTGGTATTATGAAAACTATTTCTTTCTTTGGAATTTTTGTGAATTTCCTGCAAAGGGGACACAGATTCTCCATATTACTAATAATAAGGCAGCTAGATCAATCAGTGGATAGAGCACAAGGCCTGCAATCAGGAAGCCTTGAGTTCAAATCTAGCCTTAGATGCTTCCTAGTGGTATGATCCTCAGTTTCCTCTTTTGTAAAATGAGAATAATAACACCTGCGTCCAAGGGTTGTGCGGGTCAGTTGGAATAATAATTGTAAAGTGCTTGCCATGATGCCTCATGCATAGTAAGCATTGATAAATCTTAGTTATCATTGTTCTCATTGTTTTGGGATATTCTAAATGTTTTGTCAACTGTTGGAGGTCTCTCTTAGAGCACTTGATAGATCCTTTTCTAACTTTGATGATCTTATACAGTCTAAGGGAACTGGTGTTCTACATATGATGGAACAAAAAGGAAAAAGTGGTTGGTGAAGGGAAATGACCTTTCTGTGTTGAGATACATAAGGAAAGGGAACAGTGGGCATAGTGTGATGTCCATCGCAAGATTTTAGGGAGCAGATTTATTTGAAGAATTCAGAGAGAGGATAAGGAGGATCCTGGGGCTGGAAATTCTACAAGGAAAGTTAATTAAAAGCATAGGCAATCAACAACTAAATTGTAAGGCACAGACACAGATGATTCCGCTGAGGAAGAAAATTTAACTGCACAGGAAATTCATTGACCTGTTAGGAATTTTAAAAAGCCACACTCAGATATCGAGTCATATACAAAAGAAATTGCTTGGTACTATAATCATAGGTTCAGGCCTAAAACACAGTGAGTCTTGTGATAAATGTTAAGGAGATGACAGTAGGCTTTTTATACTAAGGGATGGGACTGCTGAGTAGGGTAGATGAACTCAACTTCCTGTCTCCTATTCTCTTCTTTTCTTCTGCCAAGGCATTGTGGTAGAGTGAAAAGAGCATCAGATTTGGAGCTGAAGGCTGATTTTATTTTCATTACCAATAACAACCACTACTAACTGTGTGGCTTGGGCAAGTCCTTTCATGGCTTTGCCCTTACATTTCCTAACTTGTAAAATGGCAACAACATTAATCTTTTATGGAGATTTTTATATATTTGGTGCCTTTCTTGTTTGTTCCTTTTGTTCTCCGTGGGAAATATGTGACCATTTATGGGATTTCAGACTTGTTGGACCAACTCAACAGTTCTGTCAACAGTGTAGTGATAGTGAGCAAGCCTGTTTTCTCAGAGCTCCTCCAACACTGACCATTTGAAATCGTTTTTGCCAAGTTAATGCATATGAGGTAAAACCCTAGACTCATTCTAACTTCCATTTTATCTTATTGGGGAAGCTAGATGGCCCAGTGGATAGAATGTGGGAATCAGAAAGAGTGGTGTTCAAGTCGTGCCACTGACACTTGCTAGCCATGTGCCCCTGGGCAGGTCACTTACCCTCTTAAAGTCTCAGATTCCAAAGTGTGGCAAGTGGAGATAAGAACACCTTTCTCATTTGGCTATTATGAAGTATAATGAGATAACATATACAAAATTATTTTCAAAATTTATCATGCTTTCTAAGTGCTAGCTGCTATTATTATTATTATTATTGATTGGGAGAGTTTTTTCATGTAATTGACCATTTGCATTTCCTTAGAAATTTTCATATTTTTGACTACTTACTGTTACTTTTTGCCTTTGTAGTGTCGCAAAGTTCCTCTGGTAGAATCTTAATATTGGGAAATACTGCAAAAGTCATCCAATCAAAATAGTTTTTCCTTTAAGTATGTATCTCCCCATATGTTAAGATAATTGATCATCTATTTTTTGCTTAGAATGATTGGAAACTGGTCACCTCCTTTATCATCATTCATTTTTGAAATTTGGAAGTTTTTTTCCAGTATAGAGTAGGCATGCCCTTCAGTGTAGTTCAGATGCATCAATTTTAGTTCTATCTCTTGGGGCAAGCAGAAGGTTCATCCCTCTTTGACATGATAGTCCTTCACATATTTGACAACAGCTATGACATCCTTTCTGTCATGTCCCCTTTATTCTCTAGTAATGAACAACATCTCAGTTATGCATTGTTCCTTGGGTAAAGACTGTACTTGTCACTACTTTTTTTCTGGTCTTCACTCCTGACCCTATAGTATTCAAAGCAGATACTAAATATTTGGTCCTGATGAGGTAGATAAATATGTTATTGTGATGATAAAATTGTTTTCACTTAGTAAGTATTTGTTGAGTGCCTACTGTGTGCCAGACACTGTGCTAAGGAGTAGGGATACAAAGAAAGGCAAAAAACCCAAAACAATCCAGAACAACAGTTCCAGCCCTTGGGAAGCACAAAATCTGATAGGGGAGACAGCAAGCAAACGAATATGAACAAAAAAACTCTATACAGGATAAACAGGAAATCATTAATAGTGTGAAGGCACTGAAATTAAGAGGGATTGGGAACGATTTTGTATAGAAGGTGAATTTCTAGTTTGGGTCTTGGGTGAGGCCAAGGAAGTCTAAATTCTACATTTATTTAATGCTTAATACAGCAGTACTGTTTGACTTTTCCATATTTTTATTATCCTCAGTAGGAAAGTCCATTGTTAATACCTGATTTTAAACTACTTAACTAAATATCAGTAAAGACGATGTTTACCGAAGACTTTTTCTTCCTTTCTGTCAGAGGCACAAATTCTGAGCACAGAGTCACACAAAATGGTTGTGGATGGATGAAGGGAGGGCATTATGGGATTTTGGATACACTGACATGTCAGGAGATTGGCAGAATGTTTTCCTAACATTAGGACCATTTTTAGTAGAACTTTGTTTCAGATGTAATTCACTTTATAGGAACTTGTATGGAAGTCCAAAATCATACAAAAGTCTAAAGAGTGATTACTTTAAAGGAGATATTCACAGGATAATTTCTTTAAATAGTAAGTTCCATAAGAGGATTAAATATTACTTGATTTGTAAAAATTATATTTACATACAACCTTTTAAGAATACTTCTCTATATAAAGTGACAGATGTTTTCAGGTGTGACTTCATAAGCTTTCAGCAGCAAAATTTCTGCCAAAGAAATCTTTATTTTCTTGATTCAAAATTCATTTTTTCTTGTCTTGTCATTCCCATACACGTAAAAAAAATTTAATCCCAAAGTTACAGCTAATCCAATTGACTTATGCCAAGTCTTGCTGAATGTTTTTTATATGTGATAATTCTGCCATAAATAGTTCATTGACATTCTGTCACTTGGTGCATTATAGGGATCAGGATTTGGTATGAAGAGCACTGAATTGAAATGCATAGATATTCAAACTACAAAAGGATAAGCATTTTTAAAAGTGCTTAACATAGTACCCAGCACTTATATGATGACCTGATTTTATTGTTAGCATATTTGCTTCATCTCCTGGGATCAAATGAGTCATCCTTAAGACCTTAAGAATTTTTTTTGAATGACTTCCTTCTGAAGAAGCTAAGAAATATTGTTTTCTGTTTGTTCTAACCATAACAAATTAAAAATTCATCATAGTCATCAGAGGCAGCTGGTGATGCAGTAGAGCAAGTTCTCAACTTGGCATCAAGAAGAACCAAGTTCAGATCTAGCCTCAGACACTTAATATAGCTCTGCGACTCTAGACAAATCACTTTCTGCTCACTTTCCTCCATTGTAAAATGGAGATGATAATAGCACTTATCTTGGACTGTTAACATGAGAATCAAATGAGATAGCGTTTGTAAAAGTGCTTAACCCAGCATATAGTAGGTACTATGTAAAAATATTTATTTCCTTGCTTTCCCTTTATCAGAAGCATCATTGCATAGAAAACAAAGATAAATATGTTGCACAATATCTTGTATTTATGATTGTAGCACCTATGCTTTTTCAGTAAGATTTTCATGTTTTCTTAGTAGAAAATTGAAGTCTGGCAGTTGTCTTTTTATATATTTTTTCATGATATATTTTTCATTGTGAATGTAGGCTTGGAGTTTCTCTGAATTCAATAGTAAATTGATCAGCAGCAATGTTTATCCTACAAGGTTTCACTTGAGACATACGTTGCTTCGTTCTTGATCATTGGGCATTCGATTTTGGAACAATAGTGAATATAATTAACCAGATATAGTTGTGTATGACATAGGATTGGGTTTGCTTTGTTTTGTCTGTGTCTTTGTTTAATTGCTTAAACATAATCCTCTGAATAAAACTGAATTATATTCTTTTTTCTTATTGCCTGGTTGTTCTTTCTGAAGTTTACCCTTTTTTGAACTTTAATTTTTATGTGTCTCAAGACTGTTCTATTTACTAAACCTTTTCTCCATTTTCTCCAGACATGGTATGCTGAGTTCTTTTCTTGACTAAGTATATTTTCAGGATGACTTCTCTTGAAAATATCATTGGACAGAATAACCAAGTGAATTAAGGCCTCCACCCTCCAGAGAGAAGGAATCTGTTTACAAACCTGCTGTATTTATTACATACCTCATTTAGCTCATTCATCATTTTAATAGAAAAATGAGTCATTTTTAGATGATTCTGAAATAATTTGAGGTAAGCTACATAGCTCTAGGCAGAATGTGATTTACTGAGGCAATACCAAACTCTTTTAAAGAAAATGCTGGTGTGATCAGCAATAATAATTTTTGATTATTTATGATGTAGTGATTGTATTAGATGGATTTGTTTTCATTGACATTTGCTGATTAGATTGAATATTTAGAGGATCTATCCAGGCCAACTTTAAATCTTTAACACCAAATTGTAAAATTCCATATTTGGGATAGGACTCTCAAATAAATGTCTTCTCTCCATTCAAACCATTAACTATAAATGTAGTTTCAGATTTGTTTTGATTTTTTTGTTGTTGTTGAATTAAAAAGGAGATAATTAGTATCTTGGCCATTTTCATTGGAGACTTACTTAGTTCATCTTTGCTTTACCTCAATACTTTTTATTTCAGCACCTCCAGCTCAAAGATAAAGAATTCTGAAATTCCTTTGC
This sequence comes from Notamacropus eugenii, assembly GCF_028372415.1. Classification (NCBI taxonomy): domain Eukaryota; kingdom Metazoa; phylum Chordata; class Mammalia; order Diprotodontia; family Macropodidae; genus Notamacropus; species Notamacropus eugenii. The sequence goes on from NC_092874.1 coordinate 117,038,613, forward strand.
TTATCATGCCTTCCTGTTCTTTTTTTTCTCAAATTGTTTTGTTTTTCCTATCATCATTGTAACCGTTAGGTTCATCTTTCAGTACATTACCCATGATGGAATCTCATATTCTTTTTAGTCTCAACACTATGGTTGACTAAGTCAGTGAAATTAGAATATTTCTTGAATTTGATGCTCTTGCCTTTGTTCTTTTTACCACAAATGCCATGTCAAATCCAAACACTGAATTTCTTCTAATATCTAATTTTTCTATTCATATCTAAATCCTGTTTACCACTTCTAGTAAAAGCTCAACAGCTTTGCTGACTGGATCCACCACAAATATTAGGGACATGATATCTATGACATAAAGGAGGCATGCGGAAATTCTGGAGCAACACAGAGAATGTTAAGCTTATTTTCATACTGCAAACTTGGATATAATATTTTGATACATATTTCATATTCAGCATTTAGATTGGGAAACAGAGCTATTGTTGGTATCATCTCACACTAATCCTATTCATTTCATACAACACATAAGAATTCTGTTAATACATTTTTGGGAAACATTGATTTAATCTAATGTTTATTCAATTTGAGTGATTAAGACTTATTTTAATGGGGAAGAAACTTTCAGTCATAGATGGATCATTGCTGATTTCTGTAAAGACAAAATCACTAGATAGAATTGAATTTTCACTTTAATTATATTGTAAATTTAACAGTTTGTATTTTTTGCACAAAATTCATGTGGAATTTGAAGGTAAACTATTATAGATTTGTCTTTTATAATACAGTTCATCATAAATGTAGTTTGAGTAATATCTACTAAATTAATCATGCACTCTTTCATTTTAGCTGGGTCATTTTGGACAGCTTTGCTTTACACTTCATACTTTTAGCTAATTGCTGGGAAAGTTTTTCTAATTTAAAAGAGGACTTTATATATAATTTAGATTTTCTCCATTTTTACCTTTTTAGTCCAAATGAACCAGCTACTATTGACCTTTGTAAAACAAGCCAGAAAAGCAGAAATAAATATTGTTTGTAATTCTTTTATAATGAACTATCTCTTTTGCAGTTGAACTAACAATTTCTAGTTAACAAATGTAAGATTCCATTTAACTAATAAATCTTTCATTGCCTAGTACATTTGAAAAATTAATTTGAAATTTGAAAAATTAATTCCATTTCTGATATAGAATATTACAATGACGTTGGTAAATACTCTAGAAATATGAGTGTGAATATGAATATAAATGCTAGCCTCTAAAAGAGACCAGTGAAAGATTTGGTTAAGATATTTCTGAAGCAGTGTAACAGATTTGGAGCTGAAGTAGGCATGCTGGAGACCTTGGGGAGGGTGTGTGATAGAGGAAAGGAAAACTGAGCGTAATTGGATATGCACCCTAGATTAGGGAAGAGCACATTTCAAAGGTTTGAGTGAATGATAGCTAATTTTGTGGTGGTCAGCATAAGAAGGATGAGAAACCATCTGGAATGAAATTCTGAAGTCACAAAGTGCAATATTCAATGCGGGGAGGGGAGGAGGAGAAAGGCAGTTGTTTGAATGATTGTTTACATGAGAAACTCATCCCCCAACTTAGATATTTAAATTATATGTACAGAAGAATTAAGTAAGGACAGAAGACAGAAGTGGGAGAAGTTATAAAACTCAAAATAGACTGAACCTAGTTAGGACTCATAAGGAAGTTTTAAAACAAAAAAAAGCTTTGTTTTTTTCCCTTTTCTTCCCACCCTTGGCAACTACCTTGTGGAAAAGAGTAGAATTAAAGAAAATGTAAGACTGCTTAATGGACACATGGTATGGTAGCTCAAAACAGAGAAGGCAGAACTGCTTAATTATTATTTTGTTTTTGTGTTATCTGCCAAAATGATCTTTGCACTGAAAATGACAGATTAAAAATGGCTAACAGAGTTGATAACCCACGGTTGAGGAAGAAGGTTGATAGAGAGCACCTTCATTCCCTTTTGCAATAAAACATAATAAAAATAACAATAAAAACAGTGACATTTACATGGTGCCTGCTCAGTACCAGGCACTGTGCTAAGCGCTTTACAAATATCATCTCATTCGATCCTTACAACAATCTTAGAACGTGTAGGTGCTGTTATTATCCCAGTTTTACAGTTGAGGAAACTTGGGCCGTCAGTGTAAGTGATTTGCTTGAAGATATAAATCTATTAAGTGTCTAAGGTTGGATTTTAATTCAGATGTGACTCCAGTCTTAGTTTTTCTGCTGTGCCACCTAGCTGCCCAAGTCACTGTATCCTGTGGTGCTCAACTGGTAAATGTTTTTGCTGAACCACCATCAGTGACAGATTGTGCATTTCTATTTATTTATTCATTCATTTGTTCATTCACTCATTCATTCTTATTCATCTGTTTATTTGTTTGTTCATTTATTTGTTTATTTTTTTATTTTGAGTTTTTCCTGTTCTCTTCTATGAGATTTTGAGTTCCAAATTTTCTTCCCATCCTTCCCCTCCCCTCACCCAGATGTGGCATACAATTTGATACAGGCTCTACACACACACACACACACACACACACACACACACACACACATTCATATTAAACATATTTTCACATTAGCCATGTTATAAAGAAGAGAGAAAGCAAATAGCATGCTTTGATCTGCATTTAAATCTGCATAGTTCTTTTCTGGATGTGGATAGCATTTTGCATCATGAGTCATTTGGAGTTGTTTTAGATCCCTGCATGGCTAAGCAGAGATAAGTCTGTCAAAGTTAGTCATGGCACAATGTTGCTGTTACTGTGTAAAATGTTCTTCTGGTTCTTTTCATTTCATTCAGCATCAGTTGATCCAAGTCTTTCCAGGTTTTTCTGAAATTTACCTGCTCATCATTTCTTACAGAATAAGCATTCCATCACATTCATATACTGTAACTTGTTCAACCATTCCCCAATTGATGGGCATCCCCTTGATTTCCCCTTCTTGGCCACCACTCAAAAAGCTGCTATACATATTTTTGTACATGTGGCTCCTTTCCCCATTTTTATGATTTCTTTGGGTTACAGACCTAGAAGTTGTATTGCGTCAAAGGGTCAAACTGTATACACAGTTTTATAGCTCTTTGGGCATAGTTCCAAATTACTCTCCAGAATGGTTGGATCAGTTTACAACTTCACCAGCAGTGCATTAGTGTTCCAATTTTTCCACATCTTCTCCAACATTTGTCATTTTCCTGTTTTGTCATGTTAGGCAATCTTTCAGGTGTAATGTGGTACCTCAGAGTTGTTTTGATTTGCATTTTTCTAATTAGTTATTTAGAGCATTTTTTCATATGACTAGAGATAGCTTTAATTTCTTCTTCTGAAAACTGCCTGTTCTATCCTTTGACTAGTTATCAGTTGGGGAATGACTTATAATATTCTTATAAATTTGACTCAATTTTCTATATATTTTAATTTGATATATTTTATATAAAAATATATATTCTGTATATCTTGGAAATGAGGGCTTTATTGTTTCCCAGTTTTCTGCTTCTCTTCTAATCTTGCTTGCAATAGCTTTGTGCAAAAACTTTTGAATTTAATGCAATCAAATGAAATAAAAATTATCCATTTTGCATTTCATAATGTTCTCTACCTCTAGTTTGGTGATAAACTCTTCCATAGTCCATAAATCTCCATAAAAGATATTCCTTGCTCTCCCAGTTTGCTTTATAGTGTTAACTACATTGTGCATTTTTTAAAGCACTTCACATATGCCAGACACTGTACTCAGTGCTGGGGTTACAAACAATAATCACTGCTCTGAAGGAGTTTGTTTTCCAAAAGGGGAGAGGGCAAGAAGAGTAGAGGGCAGGATATGAAATAGGAAGTGACATCTGAGACTGGATCCAAACAAGATAAGGTGAAAGATCACCTGTTAGGGCCCAGAATGGTTCCAGGGAACAGTCTAAGATTTGGGGGGCAAGAGGAAAAAGTGATAATATAAGTGGCCTGATTTAAAATGATAAAGATTGGAAGAGGTACCACAGAACTAGAGAAGGTAAATGTTCTAGTTTTCAAAAACAGGAGGAGACTGGTCTGCAAACCATAAGCCTGTGATACTGACTTTGAATCTTAAAAAATTTCTAGAATGAATTCTTAAAGAAATCATTAGTAAATATTTAGAGAAGGAAGTAGTAGTTGTAAAGTACTTATCTGGTTTCATAAAGAATAGCTTATGGCAGGCTAACTTTATTTCCTTTTTTGTCAGAACTGTTAACCTGGGTGTGCTGCAAATGTAGCTTGCTTAGGTATTGTATGTTGGATGAAAGTATTTCTTTTTTAGTAATGGGTTGGATTACATGGCCACTGCGTTACTTTACAGTTATATAATGCTGTGATTTCAAACAGGATTGTAAATAGTCAGCAGGCGATATGGTTAAGGTTAGTAGTAATAACAATAATAGTAACATATTTCTTAGTTTATACTTCTCTTTAATGTTGGAAAAAGGGAATGTGATAGAGAAAACAAAATAATTTAACAATATTTTTCATAGTATACTGAGGAAGGTGAAAGAATTGTTTTGGGTAGTTCTCTTTTGATTCAAGAGAAGATAAAACTTTTTTCCAAACCTCCCACCAGTTTTTGTACAGGGCTCTAGGCTTTTACAATCTGTTAAGCTGTAGCATTTAAGAAATGTAGTACCTTGGTAAGCTGGGGAATGCTGTCTTCTTTTAAAAACAAAACAGAAACTTCAAGCATAATTAAAAGCTAAGTTGTAATTGATAGTGTTGAATCTATCGTTTTACTGTGGAGCCATCTTAAATATTTTCTGAAGTTTTTGTCATTCGGTTTGTGAGGGAAAAAATGATGTGGAAATAGTTTCATATTTTTTTTAGTAGAAGGGCTGTTTTTTTTGTAATCATGTGAGTTTTTTCTAATGACTAAACATTCTGTAGTGATCTGTGCAAATGAGATTCTTTAGGCATTTCCTGTAGTTAGGTTAAAGAATCAACCAAAGGAAATTATACTATTTGCTTGAAATCTAGTGTTTGTAAGTTTTCCTGCCATATTTTTATTTTTACATTTTTTTATTCCCATTTTAAAAAATAAAATTGCATTTCAGAAATTTATGGTTGTGGTTTGGAATTGAAATCTTGGCCACAGATTGCACAATAAAATTTGTCTTTTTTAGAAAGTTTCATTTAGATTTAACTTTTAAAAAGAAGTTGAATGGTCCCGTTTGACTCTTTTCTAAAATTAATTCATACCTTTTCTTTCCTATACTACATCTCACAATATAAGGATTTTATTTGCAAAGTGCTTTGCAAAATATAAAGCACTGTGTAAATGCTAGCTGTTATTAGCTATTATATTTACTATTTGTGATTTTTGTCATAGAGAATGCCTAGTGTGGAAGTTCCCTCCACCATTCAAGATTTAGATACTTTCCTGTGACTTAATACATCAGTTCTGGGCACTTGCCAGCTATCAGGAAGGGTCAGGTTGCTTGGAGTCAGAGGAGGCCTTTGAACCTGTTTCTTTCTAACTACCCAGCCCTCTCAATTCTGTACTTTAAGCTTCTACTTCTACCTGATGATAAACTGTTAAATGAGTTAAAATGAAGTTAACTTAAGTACTTTTGTTTTCTCCAAGTTCAAAGGGATGACCCCCAGTTTTTGAAACTCACTTTGATTGTATTTCCTTTACCCTAATGAAAAACATGCTAATTTTCAATAATCCTACTGCATAATCATTGGTCTTGCCCATTTGTGAGCTATTTGATGATCATTTTCCCTTCTGGATTATATTTGTTAACCTCACACTAAGGTGTCTTCCCACAGTTCCCCATTCTTCCATTATGCATGGCTTGGGAGAAAATGTATTGGTTCTTCAGACTTTTCCTTTTCTTTTCTTAGAGGACTCAGTGTGTTATAAAGTGACTGAGTCTAATCTAACCCTAAAAGCATTAAAAAGAACAAGTCTTAAATAATATCTTTCTTTTGAATTCCTAGCACATTTTCGTTGTATATCTCCATCTTGTAGATCTTTATCTCCAAGATATATCTATAGTTGTACATATGTCGCGCATGTATGTTTCAATATGTTTTTCTCACACTTCTCTTTCCTTGAAAATTTTTCTGCCTTTGGAGATTCCTGTTGAAATGACATGGCAAAAGTGTACTCTTGAAATAGCTTTTGACCTTGTGAATGATAGAGTACAAATGCTTGTTCACATTGGCTTAAGATGTCTCCCTGACAGAAATATTTTTTAAAGACACCATCAGTTCTAATTTTGGCAAATTTTGTTACTGAATATGAGAGAATCTGCCAAGACTAAAGTTTCTCAAACACTTAAGTTTGGCAATAATTTTTTACTTGATTTTCAGAATTTTGGATTCATTATAATCATCTCTTGGCATGCTGTATTTATCGGTTTTCCTTTTTTTTATCATCAAGATTTCTATAAGGAGGATTTGGCTTTTTTTTTCATCTGGCAAGTGATAAAATCATTTTGAGTTACTGAATCAATAATTAAAAATAACTAGAAATTGAACCTTGCATCTGCAAATTCAGTAATACATTTCTCTTAGGGTTTGTCATCTCAGTGCAACAGGATAAAAACATTTTTGTTTTCTGGAACATTTATTTCCATCTACAGTGGCCAGTTAGAGACCAGTTACACAAACCAAGGTTTAACCTCTGATTTTTCCAGGTAACTCTCTCCTGTTGTGTCACAATTGATCATGGGGCAAAAGACAATGTTGAAATTTGAACCTGTCAATAGAGGAGTGTTCCTAAACTAGTTAAATCAGATTACCAGGTAGATGGAAACTGACAAAAATAGATTAAAAAATAACTTGCAAAAACTTTCACCTTGGCCATTTTGACTGATATCTGAACTGCTTATTGTGTGAGGGAGTTCCTCATCTGGATTCCTTAAGAGACTAGGGAGACTCTTACCTCCAATAGGTCCACATAAGTAGAAGTTAAATAAAGTGAGTCCAACTGAGAACTGTATTAGTGCACCAAGGTATATTGCTCCCTAGCAGCTTCCGATTTTTAGGGTACAGATTGGGTTTTCGTAGCTTTTTGGGCTTAGTTAGAATACACAGTCACTCAGCAGAAAAGACATGAGGCAAGTGTGCAAGTGTTTGGTCACAGGGAGCTGGTAGAAGTCAGGCTTATTGCTGAGTGAGAGTGCGTTTCTCTGTGGTTGGTCTTATCAGAATTCCCTGTGTTGTCAGAAAACTCTAAGATGGTGCAAAATAGAATCATTCTTCTTCATCCTGTTGTTGCCAATAAGGAGGGAAGTCAAGTAAAAAACCCATTATTTTGTTTGCTTGTCTTCAAAAGTTGCTTTATCTGGGGAGTTATTTCCCCAAATTCATAGTACACATGTTCATTTTCCCCCTCCATGCTATCTATTGTCTGTTGTTTGTTGTCTAAATTTATGTTATTTAAGGCATTTTCTTGCGTTATTTTAAACTGGTATAATGTAAGCATCTCTAGTATATTGGTTGTAAACTTTCTAAAGGTAGGCACTAATTTAAAATGTATACAAGCATATATTTTTCTGATAGTTCCCCTAATTACAGCAGAGTAATGTTACTGACATATAAAACAAACTTCTCCAGTCTTGATACTCCTGTCCTTTACAAAGATATAATTTTTGGTCTTATTGTTGAATCCCTTTATTATACTTACTGTTAGCCATATTTATACTGGAAAATTATGAGGTAATGGTGCTGTAACTTACTCTCTCAGCTCAACTTTCTCTTCCCCTTCGATGCAAATGGAAATGTAATAGTATATACTCATTCACTTACCTCTGCCCTAATATCTGTTGCTTTTCTGGAGTATTAGGAAATTACAAGTGGTTCTTTAGTCATTTAATTATAAACTATTTAAAAACTTGACAGTACAAATGCTCAGCTAATGTGTATTTACAGCCTTGCTCAACAGGATGGTATTTTGTTCCTTTGAATGTGTCATCCATGTCATTGGTGAGTATTTGCAATGACCAAGCAGGTTGTCTTAAGCACTTACATTCTCATTAGGAAAGTGAAATTGTGAAATTTTTCTCTCCACTGAACGAACCTATTTCCTAGATCAGTCAGTCCAATTCATTCTTTTTGCTTCTTAATGTTTTTCTCTTATATCATCTACCCTGACTTTTGTATGGTGAATGCTTAACAAATGTTGGTGACTTGACAAGGTTCAGCTGTCTTCTTATAAAATCTTTTTAAAAAAGATTGTTGCTTCCTTCTACCCTACTTGCCCAATTGATTCCTTGAGCCTAGGAAGGCCCAATGTTATCCATGTGGTTTCATTCTTGGGTTATTGTGACTGATGTTCACAGTAATTAACTTTTGATTTTGAACTTAGTATGTTGAACTACTTCCTACCTCATTGACCTTTTAGACAGTTTAATTCCAGTTACACATTGTTAAAACAATATTTCACTACTTCTGATTTTTCCTAATTATCATGTAGGAAACATATATATAACAGTAGGAATCATGACGTTAGGATAAGGGAGGAACCTACGATTTTACCACAGAGAAAGAAACTCTTACTGATTTTTTCTCCGCCTTGAGCTACACAGCAGTAATAAACTGGCTAGTCTAGAGCACTTTATGGTGGATAGGTGCCTGAGCCAACAGGCCTGTCTCCTCAGCATCTGTCACAATTCAGTCATTAGGCATACCTTTAATCGTTTCTTTTCAGAATAATTTCTACTAGGGCATTTAGAATATATCAAGAAAAAATAATGAATTTTGGAGAAGGAAATTCTAAATGCAGACAAATGCTTTTCTTTCCATCATATATAATTTTGATGGAAGTAAGAAACCATATAACAACATACTGTACTATGTACTACTTTCTTTACAATATGTAATGTTCTGTGAACTACTGAGTCCATTTATTTTCAGAAACTCCAGAATAGTTGATATTTACATGAATTCATTGCCATGTAGCATGGTTTCTTCAAATACTGAAAACATTTTGGCTTTTTCTTATAGAGTATGTGGGGCCCATACACATTACTACTGGCTGACTTTCACCATCCTTTTTATAGTCAAACACTGATTAGCATTCTTTTTCACCTCATAGTTATTGATAGGGTTTGTATCATTTATACAGTGTATCCTAAAAGTCTTAGTCCAGTTTTAAGTGTATAAAACTTCTAAAACTTGAAGATACTCTTACTTAAAACTGCATTAACATTTTTGGGAAAGCCTGCATAAGTGGTCAACTTTAGGTTGGTTATGTAATTACTTATGAGGGGGAAAAGTTGCAAGGAAATAAATCTAATTAGTTCTGTTTCTGAAATGCTTTAAGAAGGGAAATAAATATTGTCTATATTGTAGAACAAATGTAGAACAAATCCTTACCTGAACTATAGAGAAAATTTGTTTAACCCAGGGGTGGGGAACCTTCAACCTTGAGGCTACGTATAGCCTTCTAGGTCCTTGGGTGTGGCCTTTTGATTGAGTCCCAAGTTTTGCAGAACAAATCTTTTAATTAAGGGATTGTTCTGTGAAGTTTGGGTTCAGCCAAAGGCCCACTCTTGAGGACCTAACAGGGCCACGTGAGGCCTTGAGGCCGCAGGTTCTCCAGCCTTGGTTTAAACTTCTTCCTTTATGCCCTATTGAAAAAGAAAGTGGATGGTAGGTTTTTTGGGGGGGAAGGGGATGGTTCAGAGGTGGTGCATTCTGAATCACTGAATTGTATTATAAGGGCAAATACATTTCTAAAAGTAACTTATCACCCCTAAATCATCCTTTAACAAAATTATAACACTTCAAATAGTACATCCAAGAGTGACAGACAGACAGAGAGACAGACAGATAGATAGATAGATGGATAGATAGATAGATGGGTAGATAGATAGATGGATAGATAGATAGATGGAAGAGAGGTGATATTGTTAAATGAGTAGAGAGCTAGCCTCAAAACCAGAGGGACCTATGTTCTAAGTCTAGACCCTGATACTTACTGGTGATGTCATCCTCTTCAAATAATAGGCAACTTAATAGGTAATTCTCTTAAGACTTTCTGAGAAGATACTGACCTGCATTGATAGAGTGAATGAGTGAGTCGGTAAACATATATTAAGTACCTGTTATGTACCAGGGGCTGTGCTAATAATAAGCACTGGAGATACAAAGAAAAGTAATAGTCAGCCCTTGGCCTTGAAGAGCTCACAATGTAATGGAGGAAGACAGCAGGTAAGTCACTGTGAATAAAATTATATACAAGTTATATGCAGAATACGTTAGAATACATAGAGAAAAGGCAGTAGAATTAAGAGGGATCAGGAAAGGTGAGATCTTAGCTGGGATTTGAAGAAGCCAGGAGGTATAGATAAGGAGGGAGAGCATTACAGGAGCAAGGGAAAACCATTGGAAGTGCCCAGCATCTAGAAGAATAGCATGGAGGCCAGTGTCAGTGAATTCAAACGTTCATGGTGTCATGTGAGTATAAGAGTATAAAAACTGGGGCAGAAGAGTAGGTTGGGAGGGTCTTTGAATGTTAAACAGAGGTTTCCCAGTCACTTTACTCCCTTTCCTGAGATTATTTCCCCAGCAGCATGTTTCTTGTACGTATCTAATTCTTTACCTCTGTTCCCCTCTAGAGTGTGAGGGGTGATGTTCTGCCTTTCTTTGTATCCTCCCCATTTAACCTAAAGCTTGAAGCTCAATAAATGTTTGTTGTTTGATCGTTGTTGTAGAATGTGGAAAAATTTTGAAAAATCTTCATATTCTTGTGGATGAATGTTAGTTTTGGGTCTCTTTGTGATGGCAATAAGAATGAAAAGTCTCAAAAAGTATTTTAAATTTGTATGACAAGGTGTTTTCAGAAATTCATCTCATCCTCACTGAGCACTATTTCTCTTGCTACAGACGTACTTACAGTTTTAAAAGCAACTAATGAGAAATTTTTTTATTTTTATAGTGCTTGGAAATTTTTGTTGCTCTATTTGGATATTTTAATTTTTTTGTTTTGGGCAGAGGAATAATGTTTTTATCATGAGCAAAGTAAAATTTTTTTATTGCAGAGACACTTTTTGACCTTTTGACTCTGAAAGCCTTCATAAGTTTTTGTGAAAGCAAATTAGGATGCATTAGACATCATGAGGTGTCATTTATGTGGTTTACTCTGCAGATTATATCCAAGATATCAGTCAGATAGTGGCAGAAATTGTGGGGATTTAGGGAAGGAACATCTCCTTTAAGTTTTCTTCTTGAACAGGAATATTTAGTAAATTTGGCATTGATATTATTTGCATGGGGCCCAAAATTGAACTTTGTTTTTATGGTGATATAACTCATTTTTTCTTTAATTTGTGGAATTATGAAATGGCAAAAGCTTGCCTGATTGTTTAGGTAGTCACTGGGAAAGACCATGATGGCAATGGGAAATGAGACTGTAGTCACACTTTAATAAGGGACAGCAGGTGTAGGGGTGAAAGGCATAGGAAGTAAAGAAAGTGGCAGAAATGGGAGAGGGATTCAGAGGCCTACTAGTGTGGACAGGGATAAGATTTTAGTGGAGGGCAGGTGGTGTAGGGAAGAGAATGGGGAGGGAGAGTCATTTCTCGATTAAGATAGCATGTACTAGAAGATTGCTGGGAGTAAGAGTTTGCCGTCTCATAGAGGTTTTTTTTTAATTTTAGACTCAAACACTAGAACTTAAATACAGAATAGAAAAAAAGAAACATCATAAACTTAAATATTGAAACTTAAATACAAAGTAAGAAAAAAAGCATGTCATGTGCATAGCAGAACATAATTGAGGATTCAAAATATATAACAATAAATTTTCATTTCAAGAAAGCCTATATTATAAATATCACATGTTTTGTTGAAAACTGTCCATCTTTTCTTTGTTTCCTTTTAAGTTTTCTTTTGTTCCATACTATATACTTTTACTTTGTTCTTTCCATATCACTACAATTAAGTACAATAGATAGATAGATAGACAGATAGATATATATATGTATCTACAGCTTTTATATATATGTATACACACATATGTATACACATATAGACATATATAGAAATATACTTTCCCTAATATAGTCTACTCCTGATCTTTGTTTTTATGTTTGTGCATATCTGTTATTTCCTGGCCCTCCTGACTCCTCTGCTTTACTTCTACGTGCTACCTTGCCTTCCTATTAAGTGGCCTACACCACCCCTGCCCCCACCAAGATTCCTTCCCTATCCTTCCATTCCCATAAATCTAAGTACCCATCTATAACCCCCTGTAATCTATTCCCTCACCCTCCTCTCCAGAGACCCCTCTTTTATCCTCTCTCCCCTCACTATTCCTTTACCATTTTATTTCTTTTGAATTTAGAAGATTTTTATACTCTTCTAGAGATATATATGTATTGATCCCTCTTCAACCCATTCCTGGTGAAAGTAGGTTACCAGAACTACTACCCCTCCTTCCTCATCTAATTCCTCTGTGTCAATTCTTCTTCTTGGACCTCATTTGTATAAAATAATTAGTCCTTTCAGCTGTTCCTAAATGGTTTTACTTTTTAGTCATATCATACTCCGGTGTAACCCAATCTTATGAACAGCTCAGTTACTAATGACAATCTTAGACATACATTTTACATTTTATATACATAAAAGGTAAATGATCTGTCTTTATTGAATCCTTTTGCACCTTAGATTTCATTGGCTCTTATATGTGAAATCTTCTGTTAAGTTTAGGATGTAGTTTTTTTTAAACAAAGTCTTTAAAGTCTTACAGTTGATCAGAATGTCCCATTTTTTTCCATTCACTATTATGCTTAACTTTGCTTTTTGACCAGATGTTTTTGACCAGAACCTCAGTTCTTTTACTCTTCAGTATATAGTATTCCAAGACCTGTGGTCTTTTCGTGTCTCTGTTACTAGGTCTTGTGTGATTTCTAATTGTGGCATTTTTTCTTGTTGCTCTTAATATTTTATCCTTGAGTTGGGGGTTTCCAAATTTGACTATAATATTCCTGTGAGTTTTCCTCATAGGATCTCTTTCAAGTGGTGATTGATAGATTTTTTCTATTCCTACTTCCTTACTCCCCCACGTTCTAATGCTTCAGGACAATTTTCTTAGTCTCATAGAAGTTTGGGGGGGGAACAGACTAATTCTTATCTGTGCCACCTTGGGGTTAGTTCATTAATGTATCCACATAATCTCAAAGTTTTCGGTAATATTTGCTGTAACTGCTTGTCTGAGGATGGATAGACAGATACATAGATACATACCGTTGTTATCTGGAACTTTTCTAAGATTTACATGTCCTGGGATGAAAAGTTCATGACAGCAAGGGTTTAAATGGCTTTCTCTGATTAGTACATAGTCTAAGGATGGGTAATATATGATAATTTGCAAATTATACACTTTTGATCTTTGGCACAATCTGTACTAATAGGTTCCCCTTTGCAATTTTACTTCTTGCTATTGTTACTTTATACTGTCTACTTATAAAGTTATCATACTGAGTAAAAGGCGGGGAAGTGGGCAGGGGGATCAGAATAAGGTACAGTTTTTAACACAAAAACCCATTTTGCAGAGATTACTTAATGATTTACATAAGTACAGTTAATAACAGCTTTTTGGGGAACACCACTCATTCTTTTCTTAACTAATACTTTTTATTCTAATATTTTATAGGTCTAAAAAGTTGTCAGTGAAACTTTAAAAAATAAGCTTTCTCAGAAATGTGATGATGCAGAAAACAGTGATTGGTTTTCAACACATTGCTCTTACATTATTACTTTACAAGAAAAAAGTGAAAAGAGCAATTATGTTTTAAAAATTCTCTTAGCAAATGAGCAGCTGTTTTAATTACAGTAAATATTCCAAATCTGCTTTGTGAATTAAAGTTTTGGCTCCAGAGAGAACTTTTCTGTGCACTATTTTGGGCAGTCATGTAACAGGAAATATATTAGAGCAAAAAGTGAGTTACATATAAGTATGTATCTATTTATACAAATCCATATATATGCACATATATGTATACAAGTTAATTAGGCATGGCATATTTGGATATTACTAATTAGTTTCCTCTAGCAGTTTTTTCCAAAATTTAGTTGTTAGAGTTGTGAATGCAATGAAGATAAAAATACTGATTATACATTTCTAAAAGGGTAAATCCTCATTCCTGTTCATTGTTGCCTAATTCAAGGTAATTTGTAATTTACCAAGTTATTTCTTTAGTAAACAAATTAAGTAGGTTGTATATAAACAAATTAGTTTTTTCTCTCTACTTTTCCATTTGGAAGGTTATCTACCTATTCCAATACAGTTGCTATTGCTGGAAACATTTTTTTTGAGTCTCCTTAATTACCTCTTGCAGATTACAGGCCATTTCTTTGGAATATTATCCAAAGTAAAAAATCCTTGTGAATGAGTTTTTGGGTTTGTTTTTTTTTAACATAACTAGAAATGTCATCAGTGATTATAATGTGAGACACTAAGTTTGATAGTTAAACTGATCAGTCAAAGCATCTGATATATGCCAGGCACTGTGTGGTCTTGGGGATACAAGAACAAAAAATGAAATAAAGGCTTACATTGCAAGGAACTTATATTCTAATGATAGGAAAGAACAGGCAGTTAAAACATAAGGAGATCAGTTTTCCCATGTGACTTGGAAACATGTTCTACATGCAGTTCCAAAAGTTGTGATCCAAAAATGTTTTGAACAGTGGCAGCATTTCCAGAATAAATGAATAGCTACTCACCTGAACTTCTTTGAAAGGCAGCGTTCATTTGGATACTAGATTGTTTATAAATATCAATAACAAAATAGAAAACCAGTCTAATTACTTTAAAAGTCCCACTGACTGCAGTTGTCTCTTATTTTTGCTGTTTTAAAGCCATCAACTTTTCCCCCTTTACGTTTGTATAGTACTTTTAAATTTTTATATTTTACTCTGTACTTTTGGGTTTGGTATTTTTTTTTTACTGATTTTTGTCTGCAGTATTTATCTTTCCATCATATTTGAATTCTACCAATTCCTCAATGGATGCCATTTTCTCTGATTGCCCTACCTAGTCGTGATATATTCTCCCCACTCCACCTTACCCCTTTCACCCCTTCACTCTTATAGCACTTTTTGCCTTTTAAAAAAACCTCTCATTAGTTTAATTTCTTTTATACTCGTATTTAAATGATTTATCATTGCGTCTAGACTGTGGAAGCTCCTTGAATCAGGAATTTGTTTTGCGTATTTTTTTTTTGTCTTCTAGACTCAAAACTTTTGTTGGTCACTTGCTATCCTACCTTTGTTAAACTGAATCAAGTCATAGTTATCTAGGATTTTAACTTTCTTATCTTGGGAACCATATTTAGTAACATCTGTATATAATTTTATAAATACTTTAATTAGAGTTTTACGCATTAGAAAGTGGAAGTCAGGCTTTGCTGAATGTTTAATGATCCAATTTGACTAGATATTGTATTTTTCTGAAATATAATGGCTGAATAACACTAGAATATTGACAGCATATTTTAATAGCTACTTTAAATAAAATATTCCTATACTTATAATACTAGCTACTTCTATATTTGGTGTACTTACAAAATTTTTATTACTTCAAGAATACAATTTAAAAAATAGAGGTGGCTGTTGACTAGACTAAAAGTAGTTCTTTTCAATATCTCTTAAATGTGATATTTATTTGAAGAGACTATTTAACCATAAAAGGTTGCCTTTGTTCTATATTCCTTTTGAAACTTGTGCAGTCCTTTACTTTGTTTAATGATACAATTTAACATTCTCATTCTCTTAAGAAGGAATTATGTGTTGCATGTATAATTATAGTCAAGTTTCTTTTTCTGTTTTCTTTGAAAAATTAAAAGAATTTGAATGAATTTGTGTTCTTTTTTAAGCTGATCTTATAGATATAGCCTTGGACTTAATATCTTTTTCTTCTGATACTCTCTAGGGCATCATTGCTTTTTTCTATTTTGCATTAATATAATTAAATCCTTTTCATTAGTTCACCTGAGAGTAAAGTTGTTTTACATTTTTAATAAAAAGGTTATCTAAAACATCTATTAACTGTGGTAATTAAGAGCCTATTTTCATACCCTATAGAATTATAATGCCCCTTTGTTTTCTTAAGATCTCTGACAGTTTGAGTTTGCTGGCCTAAATTACACATTTATTTTCTATTTTAAATAGACATATTTTTTGCTTTTGATAAAAATGACCCTTTGTTGAATTGTTTAATAATTTCATGGTGCATTCAGCCTTGCAAATATCCATTTACCTATCTTTCCAAAATAGGTACCAATTTACATTGGATTAGTAAAAATAATACTGAGTCATTAACTTTCCAAACAGTATAACTCCCCAGTGATGATTGCAGTGTTGTATCTTGTAGCACTGCTTTGCACATATTTCTTGCTGTTGTTGTTCAGTCATTTTTCCGTCATATACATTCTTCATGACCCCATTTAGGGTTTTTTTGGTCGATGTGCTGGAGTGGTTTACCATAGCCTTCTCTGACTCATTTGACAGATGAGGAAACTGAGTCAGACAGGGTTAAGTGACTTGCTCAGGATTACGCAGCTAGTATCTGAGGCTGGATTTGAACTGAGGAAGAGGAGCCTTCCTGTTGTTGTTGTTGTAGGCGTGGCACTATATCCACTGTGTCCCTTAGCTGTTTCTATTTCATGCTTAAAGGTTTAATGAATTATATTACAGAATCATAGAATTTAGAGCACAAAGGGACTTGAGCAATCCTCTGTCCAACCCTTTCATTTCATAGGTAACTAGACTAAACCCCCGAAGAGTTCTATTGTGCACATAACCAGTGATCTGAAAGTAGGATCTAGGTCACATGACTATTCGGGATTATGGCTTATCCTATATTTCTATCCAGAAACCACCTAATACTCTGTAATACTGTGGGTAGAAGCTTCAGGGTATTTTCCTGGAAAACTTAGACCCTTTTTACCCCCATTGGCCAGCTCTGTGTTTTTCACACAGAAATTTTGATATTTTCTCTCCCAGAGACCTTCTTCCTGGGCCTTCTTAGATAGGGAATCTTTGGTGAAATGAGCTCATTGATACAGTCATAGATTCCTCTCCTTATCTGTAGGATGAGTGGGTTGGACTAGATGGCCCCTGGTCCCTTTTTCTATAATCCTTGCTTATTTGGTGACATGTTGTTTGAGCTTTGCTCTACACATGTTCCTTTTCATTTGGCCAAGGAGGTAAGTTATTGGTGCACAGACCTCTTCCATATAAATGGGCTTATGTTACATATTTCAGTACTTTATTATTAAAGCGTGTGTGTGGTGTGTGTGTGTCTGTATGTATGTGTTCCCAGCCTTTCATCTTATATTGCTTGCCACTAGGTTGTTTCATAGTAGTACTGTGTAGTTAGTTTAAGACTACTACTTTTTTTCCCCTTATCTTTTATCCTCTTCTTATTCCACAAAACTATATGAAGGTTTCCCTGATCTCTTGGCAGATTATGACTTTCTTCCTCCTCTTTGCATAGTACTTACTTCTTTTTACAATTCTTTAATACATTTGTCTTGTAATTTTTGTATTCATGTGCTTAATGTTTGTTCTCTCCCTCCAGTATTGTATAAGTGTCATGATATGAGGACCATTTCTTGTTTAAAGTTGTTCCTTCCTCATCAGCATAGACTTCATTTCTGAGTGAATTTGTCATCTCTTCAATGTGAGCATTTCCTCCAGCAATGCATCTGCAGCCCATCTTGGTCTGCTCATCTTGTACAGCTCTTGTCCGTTTGCTTCCGTAAGGAATTACCGCAAGGAATTCAGCTAACATGCAGAGGCGTTTCTTAAATCTTCTTTGCACTGCAGGGATATAGTAGATTGTAGAGGCTGCCCATTGATCGTCTTTCCTTTCATGCCTGGTCCATCATTGCTTTTCATTCATACATGTTTCCAGTGATATAGATCCAACATGGTGTGGTGGAAAGAACTCTGGATTTGGAATTATCTCAATCAGAATTTGACAAAAGGGTAAAGTCAGGCAAAACTCCAAGCAAGATAACATTTATTAGCAGGGGTATATTGCCTGTCAAACACCCTGAGCAACATGAGAGTTCTTCTCATATAGATTTTGGGGAATACAGAGCAAAGAGTAGAGTAAGATAGATGACATCATGGAATTGAGAGCAACATTATTGTTCATAGAGCTGAAGTTGGAAGTTTGGTAATGTGGGACTGGCAAGCCCCCTTCTCTCATGAGACCAAGAAGTGCTCGTTATTCGAGTTCAGGTGCAGTATCAAAAGATCAGCAAAGACCAGCTGTTTCTGAATTGCGAACCAGACGTCCTTAAAGGATAGCTTGGTGGCATAAAGATATCAGACTTGACTCCCTTACTTTCTCGCATATTCCCCAAGATCAGTTAAATTCCTTGAGGGAAGAAGAGCTTAATTTTTATCCTTAACCTATTGCAGGCCAGCTCTGAACTAAGTTCCGAGACAAAGAACCATGGCTTCAACTGTTACAAGACCAAAGTAGTTATGAGACAAGATCAATTAGTTGCAAATAAAGTCAATAAATAAATGATAAAGGATCAGTCTTAATCTTCTCAATCAAAGACCTGGGTTCAGATGTTGCCTCTGCTACTTACTTCCTGTGTCACATTGGATATGTTACTTAATCACCTCATCAGTAAAATGTGGGGGCTGGTTTGGTATCATTTTAAGTTCTTTTCACTTTTCAATCTGTGATCCTCTAATCCTGTGCAATTTTCTCTGCTATTTTTGCATAATTCTCCTTGTGTACTGTAGCTTGCTCACATCATGAATGCTTCTTGTCCTGTGAGTGATCTTTAACTTCAGTTATTCAGAGACTGTAGTATTTTATAACGTGCAGCCTTGCAACATCACTGGAGGAACAATGCTGGGGTACAAACCCAAGCTAAGACCTTTGTCCTTTGGACTGGGAGGGCTTTGGTCCCATTTGTCTGAAGGACCCTGGAAAGCCTGGCCTTGGGGGCTCCTTGGATTCTACTTATTTGATTTAGCACTCTTTTGATTTTCCTCCCTTTGATGATGTTACTGTCCGCTATTTAGAATTCTCTTGAGGTCTCAGTCGCCCAGCCCAGATTGTGGATTATCTGGACTACGGGCCACTCCCATCAGGATCCTCCCTGGATTTGATCTACATTCCTGGCTGACCTCCCCTATTAAGACCATTCTTGGACCCCCAGACTACTTGGTAACACCTGGATTCTTCCCTCAGTCTTTTTCTGTATTTAAGTTCCATCTCGCCTCCATGAAGGCGCTCAGATTCATTCCAATTCAGACTCTGACTTCCTCTTTTGACTACTGTGATAGGATTAGGGATTTAGAGATGGAAGAAATCAGTGATGAAATTGAGCCATATAAAGTCTTTAAGTATTTTGCATAAGGTTATACATGTAAGGTAGTAGATACAGAATTTGAGCCTCTGGTTTTCTTACCCTTTCCACCCATGCCCTCTCATGCCATTAATGTTTCAGAAGCAAGTGTTATGGAAAATGTGACCACTTTCTGATTTCTCTCTCTCTGTCTCTGTCTCTCTGTCTCTCTGTCTCTCTCTCTCTCTCTGCTACAAGTTTATTCATAAGTGCTGTTGGGATGATCTGATTTTATTTGTTCTCTCCATAAGCTCTCTGCTAATCCATTTTGCCCTGTACTGCTTTTCCATTGTTTTATTAGATGATAATACACGTAATATTCTACCACTATATTCCAGATCTTAAAAAATATTGCTAACTTTTGTTTTCTATTACCTTCATTTTCAAGTATGTCCCTATTATCCATAGGGATATCTTATAACAAATTTTTTTTTAAAAATGCAATAAGCATTTTAAAATAAGTATTTAATAATGAAAATAAGTAGCATTTATATAATATTTGTCAGTTTATAAAGTACTTTACAAATATTATCTCCTTTAATCCTTATAACAACCATGTAAGGTAGGTGCTGTTCTTATTTCCACCAGGAGGTGAGGTGACTTGGCAAGATCATACAACAAGTATCTGAGTAAGGATTCCCTTTTAGTCGTCCAGCACTCTGTGTACTTCAACCGCCTTGTTGCCCTATAGTATTTGACAGTATATTTCCCATCCAAAAATCTTCATAAAATTTTGCAAGTCATTTTATATTTTAAATAATTGGTGGCTTTGCTGGCTCTTGTTCTCTGTTTCCTAAGAAGAGCACGTCTTTTTTTTTTTCCTTTTTTCTTTATTTCTTTGACTAATGCAATTTCCAGGCTCCTTGGAATTCCGTGTTATGGCAGTTTATAATTAGTCACAGTTCCTTAGGTGACTGGTTGTTTGGGTCCTTGTATATTGTTCAACCTATTTATGAATTTTTATAATCAATAAATCATTTTGGAGTGGTAATTACCTATACTTATATTAGTACTATTTGTTCAAATAAGTTGATGATCAGGTATATATATATTTGAAAATTACTTCTGCCAATCATTTCTTGTGGTATCCTGCTTTTATCAAACATGCTCATACATAACAGAGATAGTTTAGGACTTTTTATTTTACTTCATTTTAATCTATGAGTTTGACTAGCTGTGTACTTTATGCCTTCTACATAGTACACGTTTCTGCCTTGTAGTTTACTTTTTTCCTTTAATAAACAATCTTAATGAGTTAAATTTTGGTAGAATTTCAGTGGAAGTCAAAATTCCTCATTTTCAAAATGTAATTCCTGTACTCTTTACATTTTACTTATTTTCTTTTCTATAGTTATGGAATATATGCATGTACATATAAATACATTTACAGGTATAGCTAAAGGTATCCTATGTATTGCCTTTTAAAAATCCACACAGAACTCAAAGTTTGTCATTCACACCCTTGCATAATTAACTTTTATATGAGTTTGAAATGTTGTTTTGACATGTGATAATCTGAATGCATTTTAAATATTAAATTACCATATATAAAGCTTTGGAATATTACACAACACTTGAATAGATGCAGTCTTGGGAACATTTTCTCCTTTTCACTAGTTGTTTGATTGAAAATTTTAGATTTATGCAGTGTTGCATAAATTTCCTCATCTGAGATGGTCTAAAGCATTACAATATTGGAGTCAGTAGTTGATCCCTTATGAACTGAGATAAGCTTTATACAGTATCTGAAAGGGAATGTATGCGTAAATCAGTATTCTGAGAACCAGATGTTATTTGAGTGTCCAGGGAGAGGTCTCTATTTAAAGGAATCTTTTGTAGTCTCCATGTCCACCTTTCTTTGTGCTTTCCCCTCCTTGTTCCTGTTCTCCTTTTGGTGCCCTAACTGTGTATGTATGCATCACTGGGTAACAAGTGCTTTATGAGTAAAATACCAGGTAGAGCTGTTTGATTGATACATGATGCCTACTTGTTGTCAGAAAGATACTCTGCAATAGCTAATTGCTGTGATGTTTAGACTTGTATATTACTTTTATCTAAAACTAATCTTCCTGTGAAGTTCAGTTAAGTTGTCCCATCCCTTTTTGTTGAGAATGAAAGGGAAAACTTAAAAGTTGAATATTCTTTAGACGGATGGTCATATCTTCTACTTTATTGCTTTAATTTTTATAGATGTTGCCATTGTAGCATTATAGTGCCTATAATGTCACTGCCAGATATCATTGTTATTATTTTCAGCATATGTTTGGCTGGGGGTTCATTCTTACAAGATAAAATCACACAAGAAGAAAAGACTTGCTTTTCTCTTAAACATAAAGCCATAGGATTCAGTGATGTGAAGCTACTCAATGTTCTTTGATGTCTTCATAGAATAACAATTACCTGACATTGTAAGTAATTTTCTTCCTTAACTTGTACTTATTAGAGAACAATTTAGAAAATTGATGCATCTGTCAAAAGTCTGGATGGTTAGGAGGATACACTGCTCAGTCTGGATATGACAACATAAAGAACCCCACAACTTTTACTAATAGTGAAAAAAAAGGAATCCATTTTATACTCCATTAAACTGTTACACATCATAAATTATTTATGCCTAGCCTTGTACTTGTCTGTATCAAGGGTGATAAACTTGTCATTTAAAGAGTATTTTAATGAATATAATGGTATTCCCCCTTTCCTTTACCTCGTGCCCATTTTACTCCCCTCTCCCCCCAATCCCATGTGTGCTTGCAGAGACATACACTTCATACCAAATCCTGTTCTTCATAAAGAGAAGCTGAGCAATTTGTGATTATTTCTAGTGAAGAAATAGTGATCTAGCTCAGTTGTCAAAACCAGGCATTCCTGTCAGATTTGCTATGACATGTGAAGCTATGTCATGTACCATATAAGTGGCAAATCCCATCTTGAATTTTTACTTCTTGTGGCAGACCACATCTACCCCCAGGTCTCGGACTCTTCTGTTTTCCATTAGGTTTTTAGAATGGAAGGGATTTTGGAGGGCAGTTGAGTCCAATCTTAACATTTTGCAGGCTGCACCTATTCAAGCTTTATATTCACATTATCACATGCCTAAACAACATTTCAAGCTCATATATGGATGTTGTAGATTTTCTATGACTAGAAGTCTTCGAATATAGACCACATGACAGTTTGTCAGGAATCTATAAGAAGAGATTTCCTGTGGTTACCACCATGGTAACATACTTTGTCATCTCATGGTAGATTATGCTTTGCTTCCCTATTACCAGTTAAATGAAGCAGAGTAGTCTAAGACATTTTCTTTCCCTAATTTTTCTCTGTAATCATGCTTGAAAATATAGCACAGAATCTAGGAACTGCTGTCACAATGTACTTTTGAGCACATGGCCTCTTTCAGTTTCATAGGCTATCATCTAGTTAAGAAACTTTCAAGAATTGCTGCATGCAAATTCCTTTACTTTAGGAAAAATCATGGATGAGGATCACATTGTTTCAGTCAATATCACACTGTAATGGAAGTAGATCTTGTCAGTAATGCTGCCATTCTATATGAGAGAGGCAGGGTTATACCTGTGTTATCA
Source organism: Notamacropus eugenii (assembly GCF_028372415.1). Taxonomy (NCBI): domain Eukaryota; kingdom Metazoa; phylum Chordata; class Mammalia; order Diprotodontia; family Macropodidae; genus Notamacropus; species Notamacropus eugenii. The sequence continues at coordinate 117,061,568 of NC_092874.1, forward strand.
GATTTGTAGCAAAGTATGAACCAGAGACCCATAAACCCTTAGATTTTCATTTAAAACACAACTAAAACCTGTCACTGAATTCTGCTACTTAGGTAGCATTCTGCCCACTGATGTAGTGATGGACAAAGAAAGTGAGGGAACCAAATCAATAAGGCCAGAATGATGTTCTGATGGAGAATAGTGCTAATGTGACAAAACCATGGAATTTTAGATTTCAAGAGACATCAGAGGGCAGTGAGTCCAATCCATAACTGCACTGTGACTCTTTCTATAATATCCCAAGTAGTAATTCATCCTTTTCCAGTGACAGGGCACTCACTGTCTCTAGAGGAATTCCATTCCACTTTTTGACAACCTTCATTGTTAGAGGAAGTGTTTCTTCACATTGATGCCAAAATCTACTCCCCTATAACTTCTTATTCATTCTGTGTCTGCTGTCTTTGAGGGCAACCAAACAAAAAGAATCTGATCCCTCTTTTATGACTTCCCTAAAATATTTGCAGATTATAATCATGTACATTCTTTCCTGCCTCCCATAAATCTTATGTTCCCTAATGAAAAAATACCTAGAACCTTAAACTAGTCCTTATACAGAGTTTACCAAAAATCTTTGCTCTTACAGCTTAAATCTGCATTAAAACTTTAGGGCCACCTTGTATTTAACTGACTTCATTTGGTTTCCTCACCAACCTAGTTGGTCTTGTAGTATCCTTCAGCTTGTCAAGTCTTTACTAACATATGGCAACTACAACCAAACACATCATATCAATTATGATTTGAGCAGATCAAGAAACACTGGAAATATTACATCCTTTCTTTTTAGACAATATATAAATGCAGACTATGCCTAAATTAGGTTTTGTATGGCTGTGTGTAATCAAACACTAGTCTAGAAATAACTAAGAATTATCCAATAGACAGTGGTTTATGGTAGGTATGAATAGGTTGCTAAGAGCCAAAAGTCCCTTTTTCTGCCAGTAGAGAATTTTGAATAACAACTGCTTACCAATTCCCAGGGTTCTCCTTTACCTTTCACCCCAGCATGTGTCAGCATCAGCCCCTGAACTTTAATCAGCACACTTGGTCCAGTTTTCCCCTGTCTCTACTACACCCCCATCCATTCCTGAGCCATGCAAGAACCCACTAGACCCTATCCCCTACATTGACTATCTTTGTACTCCTCCCACTTGGAATGCCAGTGGGATTTGATTTATGTCCATTTTCCCTGATTGTTTCTTCTAATTTTATTTCTTTTCTATAAATCTAGCTTGTTTTATTTTTTTCTTTGGACTCCTTGTGCTGTTTTGTGCTGTCTTGTCTTGTGGTGCTCTGTCCTTCCTTGTACTGCATTTTGGAATCTTCAGCCTCATTCAAAAGTGACAAAATGAGGAGACTTTCTCTTCTTCCCCTTCCCATCTTCCCCCTGGCCCCAAGTATATTGGGTTGTTTCCCTGTTAGGATATTAACAAGAGACCCATAGAATTGGCTGACATGGATGGTTTGGAACCAGTGTCATTGGAGAGAGAATCAAGATGGGTGACATCACAGATCGATTTGAGAATAAGATTAAATGAATATTTTGGTTGTCACATGACATTGTTTCCTTATCATTTGAGCCACAGTCACTTTGCTAAAACGTCTTGGTCTTTTTCATAGAAAATATTTTTTAGCCAAGCCTTTCCTCACCTATCCTTGTCCCTAAGTGTTGAACTTTGATATTTATCCCTCTTAAGTTTGACCCATTGTTCTCAGTCCATTGAGATTATTATCCATCTTGATCTATTACCTACATTTATATAATAGCTAATCTTCACTTTGTATTTTCTGTGAATTTCTTAATCATGCTATTTATACCTTCATACAAGTCAGAATAATGTAGTTGACTGTGAGAAGGTCAAGGACAGATAGAAGAAGCAGTCCACTAGAAACTTATCTCTAGAATAATAGGGACCATTTAATTAAGGCTTAATAGGCCCATTACTCTTTTTCGTTAGCTTTGAATTCATCTACCTATACAACAATAATCCATCCAAAGCACCAACTTGATCACAAGAATATTATATGAGAATATGTCAAATGCTTTACTGAAATCTGGATATATTATGTCTATTCCCTTCTACTGATCTAGTCTAGTAACCCTGGCAAAAAAGGAAATGAGTTTAATATGGCATGAATTAATCCTAATGATTTCCTGCTGACTCATAATTATTACCATTTCCTTACTACTAAGAAAAATACTCATATAGATCTATGATTTCATTGATTTGGGTGGTAGTTTTAATGATGCAGCTAGCAACTTATCAGTATTTATAAACTGTCCTTTAAAAACACTTTTCTTGAATTTTGCCAGGAATCAGTCATAATATCCCCAGCTGTACTTTGAAGGATTCCTGTATTTCAGCTTTCACATTTAACACCTGCCATGACTTTCACAATTCCATATTAAAGATATATAAAGCAGTAGCAAACTTTAACCATCTTTATAGAAGTGACATCTATTCCCACCAAAAAACTTTTCTTCTAATTCATTGAGCCATCAATGCTATTTTTAAATCTTATTAATTGTTAGATAATGGAACATCACCAGTAAAAGTCCTAGAAAGTAGTCAGTTCAACTTAATGAACCAATATGTACTACAGCACAATGTGTATGTGGACATAGAGAAGAATGTAAAGCAGCAGAGCAGTTGTTATGAGAATAGTTCTCCCATAGTGGGCTGAAGTGAGAATAATCCCAGGAGAACATGTAAGTTGTGATGTCTGTAGCACAGCTAAGGATAACTGGGTAACAAAACAAATTGGTCATTTGTTTCGTTTGTTTTTAAAACTAAAAGCTTCATTGAGCCAAAGAAGCACTATGGTCCATATGCTACAATGCCTTGCCATGCCGTACTGATACCCCTATACATTTATTATGTGCCTACTATGTGCCAGGCACTGTACTGGGTGCTAGAAATACAAATAAGAAAAAGCAATATTTGCTCTCACAGAACTTACAGTCTAATGGGGTAAAACAGTACACAAAACAAAGTTGAAAATCAGGAGGAAAGGGAAAAGGAGCTCAGGGAGGGGGCCAATGAACATGATGGAGTTTAAACCAACCAGTGCATCTGGTGGGAAATGAGGAATTGGCTAGGTTCTGAGTCCTTCTTAATGGGGCTTTGGAAGGTGGTTTTTGGTCTTCAGTCACAGGGGCAGTGGTAACTTAGGGCCTTGAAGTTTGGGTACCATAGGTAGAACTAAACTAAAACTAAAAGCAATTTTTGTGACAATGAGCATCTGATTGGAAGAGCTTGTCAGGGTGAGGAGGAGGAAGATCATGGTGGAGCCAAACCCAAGCAGGGCAGCTGATAGGATAAATTTCAGATAGTGTCTGTCAGATTGAAAACTAACTTCTTGTGTGCTTGTGGAATAGGCTGCTTGACCTTGTTTTGCACTTATATTTGAACTCAGATGATAATGCATGCGTAAGTAACATTTTTTTTTTTAAATAAAGGAAAAAATTTGTGGCTTAAAGCTTCCTGAAATTGAGGATTGTAGAAGAGTGTAGTTATTGTTGTCTAGGATGATTTTGCTTTTCACTTAATGATAAGCTGGAAACTTTTCTTTTAGCGATTTAGGACCCTGACCCCCACATTTAGAATGCGGGTTTTCAGCTTTTTTCAGACTTTTCCACATGGGAGAAAAGAATGATGTGGATTCATCAACATCCCTCCTGTTAGGAAGCCAGACTCCCACCATTCTCAGCTCTCTGAAGTACAGCCTCAGTCCGGAAGTACTGTAAATAAAGTTGAGGTAATTAGGCCTTAGAGATAGTAGTCACAGAGTGTCTTCAGTAAAGCAACAGGACTATATTTTATATAGGTCCTCACTCTAAGACATATTGACTTTCATTTAACAGACTGGCATCTTGACAATAAAAGTCACTGCTGACAGCCAGAAAGGGGATAAAACAGAATAATTAGGAGGTAGTAATTATATTAGCACTTAGTATAAATATAAAAATTCAGAATGTTCCTAGTTTTGACCTTTGGTCATCAGGAAAAAGTAAGATTTGGGTCTTTAAGTATCAGGAAATTGTATCTTGTATTTTAGAAAGTTCCATAAAATAATGGTTAGAATACACAGAAGTTTTGTTAATTAGAAGGATAAGTTTCTTATCTGGAAAATTTATTAGTGTGAAATTCCCAGAGATGCTGGATAATTGAGGCACATTTAGAAATTTGAAAGGGGCCTTGCTTACAAATGTGCATACATATATAGATTCTCTAAAATACTGAGAAGTGTTAAGTGGCTTGAAAACTTTAATTAAATATCTGAATTTGCACTGCATCTACTCTAAGTATTACTTCTTGTGGTATTGAGTGTTAAGTGCTAAAATTTTAGGCAGGAGTCTGTGACTAATCCAGTCTTTATCTGTAGCACATCAAGATTAAAAGGTACATTCTGTTTACATCTTTGCTTTTCTCATTAGCATGAATACTGCTAATGGGAGTCCTGCATGTATTATGTAATTGCACTGCATCTTTTAGGTATTACTTTCTTGGAGGAGGTAATTTCCATGTAATATATTTATGTTGGTATGTATTTAATTGTTTTGCTTATACCCTTAAGATGAGAATATGGCTCTAGGCACTCACTATTATTAGTTGATATGCTCTATAGGAAAGGACTTTGAATTAATCAAATGGACCTTTGAAGAAATTGATATGGTAGTTATTATGTATCATATTTTGTTAATTATTCATAAATTTTGTCATTCATTGGTTCCTCTATGTTATAGAATTCTGACTTTTTTCCTATTTTTTTAAATTTCTTATCTCAGTGAGATTTGTTTGTTTTGTTTTAGTGCGTAAGTATCTGAATGGTTAAAATCTCTTCATTTCTTTCCTTAAACCGCTCTCACCTTTTGAAGAGGATTCTTGAACCTATACGAATATTTTGATTTTTTTGTGAAATGTTCTCGGTAATTAAAATCATGGACAGACAATCTCCTTATTTGCCAACACTTTAGGATTACTTTGTAGATACATTTTAAAAAATCACTGCTATCATTATCTGTTCTCTCCACTACCTCAGCAGTCTTTGGCACACCCATCCCCACAATGACACCACCACCACCAACAGGATGGGGGGAAAAATATTTGAGACATCCCCAGAGTTATTACCTATTCTGTTGCCTTCCTTCCCTAAGCTACTGAATCTTGCTCTCCCACACTCATTATCCCATAAAAGGCAATAGAATTCTTTCCCTTCTTTCACTGTATGTTCTTGAGAATTCTCACTTCAGGATATATGTGAGGAATGTTGTTTCTAGGGCCTGTATAGATGGGATAGGAGAACTGGAAATTAGGTGAGTGTGGTTTCCCATAAAAAGTAATATTTTAAAATTAGGTTTAGTCATATTACATCTTAAGCTTTTGTGGACTTATATATGTAACTGAGTACTCATTACGGCAGCATTGATATGGTTGATAGATTCAGTTAAAATTAGTGCTTTCAAAATGAATTTTTGGAGTGCAACTGGTAGTTGGGGATTGCTAATATTTCTTCCTTATGTTAATGCTCAAAATACTCACTTGGAAATTAATGCTATAAGTAATTTTCAAAATGTCATTTTGAGAAGAATCTAGTTAGTAAAAGGATAATAGTTATGTTATTTTATTAGCATCCAAAATATTATTATATTCAAAGGTATTTTATTAATATTCAAATATTGCTATATTTGGAGGTAATTGTTAGAATTTTCAGAAATGACTGTTTTATAGAGCACCCTAGTGAAATGCATACAATTCTATTTTTCTGGAATATGAATTTTGAAAAATTCATGTTCTTCACTGTAGTTTATCAGTAAAGTTCTTTATAATGGAATGGTCCTTTGACAAATGAAAGATCAGTCCCTTCATGTATTACATTGCAGAAACTCCAACCACCATATTAAATTTTAATCCATAACAGTGTTTCCTTAATTAGAGGAGCTGGTTTATATATTGGGTAAATTGTTGTTTGTAAACGTTGTATTATATTAACTAACCCAGCTAATTGCCAGAAGCAGAATAAACATAAGCTTTGTTAAAAGCTTCCATCAGTAGCTTGAAGTAGTCACTGCTGCCTAATATTTCAGTCAATGTGGAAAGTAAGGTAATGACATTATGAGTACATTTATAATGCTGGCCAATTTCTTCTGAAATGCATGTAAGTATTATTGCTTTACTAAGAGTCTGTGAAATATGATTTATTTAATGCATTTCAGCCCCTGTAATATTAAAATATAATTGAGATGTGAAGTAAAAAAAAAAATCTCATGCAGTTGAAATATGGTACATGAATCAGTCTAAATTGCTTGTAATTTTAAAGGCACTTAGGGGAATTGTGAAATTTATATAATGCATTCTCATGTTTGGAAAAGGTTCTAAGAACAATAGTCTGGTTATTTTAGTATTTCAATCCTCCTTAAAATAGGAGTTTTAGAATTGTTGTGTGAACCTAGAGTTTTTTAAAAATTAGCAAAAATTCAAATTAAAATATGGCAATGGAACATAAATATTTTGCATTTTTCTTCTCATAGTAAAAATCGTTAAGCGGTGTACACTTCACATAAAGCCCAAATCTCTTTTTATAAAGTATGTAACTGGATGAGTGACAACAACATAAATATTGCCAGCATGCTTAGAAGGGAATCAGTTAAATGGCACTTGGAATTTTGATGATTATTGCTTTCACAAGAGAGAAAATCACAGGTCTTGGCTTTATAGTTTAATTACTTGCTTAACAATTGCTAGTGATTTCACTGAATCACAAGGCTTCCGAACAAATAACATCAGAAACTGCTGCCATGCCTGAGCAACTCCAATTTTCTTGACAATGGCTACCAAACTGTGTTTAGCCTAATATAAAATGTTAGTTTAATAGAAAGCAATAGGAGCTTCAAGCATGTCATTTTTGTAAGGTCACCAAATTGGTTTTTAAAATCTATGGCTAGAGTAACTTAACCCCTCAAGAAAAAAAATGATCAAAGGATATGAACAGAGAGTATTTAAAGGAAGAAATCTAAGCTATCAACAATCACACAAAAAATTCTTTAAATTATGAATAAGTAGAGAAATGCAAATTAAAGGAACTCTTAATCGATCTACTTCCTATCCACCAGCTTGGCAAAAATGACTAAAGAGGAAAATGACAAAGGTTAGAAGGGCTGTAGGAAAGCAGATACACTGCTACACTGTTGGTGGAGCTGTAAATTGATGCAGCTATTCTGGAAAGCAGTTTGGAACTATGCCCAGCAAGTTACCAAATTGTTTGTACCCTTTGATCCAACAATATTGTGACTAGACCTGTAACCTAAAGAGACCCAAGAACGAGGAAAAGGATCTGTATGTTCAAAAATATTTATACCATCTCTTTTCATGGGAGCGCTAAACTGGAAACTAAGGGAGCTATCCTCATATTGTGGGATGATTTTTGTGATTTTTAATGGGATGTAATGGAATATTATTGAACCATAAGAAATTCAACATTTTACTTTCAAAGATGTTCTGCTTTAAAAAAAGAGATTGTTCAATGACCCTTTTTTTCGGGTACCTTATTCCCTACTTCCCCTTTCTTTCTTATCCCTTCTTACATTGAGGTGGAAAAAAAAGAAGACAGCTCTTGCAGCAAATATTTAAGGAAAAGAGAACACGTTAAGGAAGAAATTCCAATATTGTACAAGTCTAAAATTATGTCTTTATTCCACATTTTGAATATATTACCTGCTGAGAATTGGTTACTATAAGTTATCCCTTCCACATTGTGGGGCTTGGGGCAATGGTGTCCCCACTATCTGGAAAATCAGTGTAAAACTTTTTGGCCCACTCTTTGTACCAGAAAAGAAATCTGAATTTTTTATTTTTCTTATTTACAGTACATTGCTATAAAATTTGGGCTAATATTATACAATACTATACATATATTTTATACATTTCTGAGTTTCTGAACTTTTTCTGTGTTGTCTCCTGGCCTTTCTGTATTGTCTGTGGCTTCTGCAAAACTCCCCACAAATTCCCATTTTACTTATTATGCCAGCTTCATGATAAATTAAAACTACAGACAGGAAAATTGTGATGTGGAAGCAGTACCTATACTTCGTCGTGAATGAATGAAGCATTTATTAAGTTCTTACCATGTACAAGGATTAAAATAGAAAAGTAAAATTGTCTCTGCTCTTGAGAAGCTCCCATTCTAATGGGGGAAGATAGCACATGTGGAAAGTTTCAGCTGTAACTAAGTTGGAATGGTCCCATGCTCTTTAGGGTATAGTAGAGCAGAGGATAATGCCTTTTCTGTAATGTCAATTCCATTGGTAAAAGGACGTCCATTTGTGATGTTGTACTATTTGACAGTGTCCAGGAACTTGGCGGCAGGAATGTTTTTTTCTGAGTCTTCAAAAGATAGAGCTGTAGTTTCTGTGGGAACAGTTGCCAGGCTGTGTCTACACAGGGGTTGCTCCTAGGGATTGTCTTTCAACACAGAAATGGAATCACTGCTTTTCCCAAGATGGTTCAGGTTATTAGACACATTCAGGGTATGAGGGAAGATGGTGGTTAAGGTGGTGGTGGCTTGAGTTGCTTGGCACATGCCACCTCCTATTTTTCCCTCAGGGTGCCTTGCTCCTTCAGGTGTCTTGTCTGCACTATAGCAAGCAGCTAGTTGGGCAGCTGATGAGGATGGCTGGTGCTTTCCCCACAGGAGTTGCCTCTCCAGTTGATGGCTGTGAAGCTCTACAAGCAGGACTGGTGGTCTGAGGGATATTGCCACTCCTGGGCCTCCTATGTTCTTCTGCCTATTGGTGGCAATTGGTCAGCTGTTGTTGCTAGTGGTGATGAGGAATATGCACCCCTTCCCCATAATGATTTCTCCCCTCAGTGATGGCTATAGGATCTGGGCTGGAAATATGTCTTTTGTTTGGGGAATACTGCTGTTCCCAAAACTCCCTGTTCAGGGTCCTGGGCTGTATCTGTCATCAGTCCTCTAGAATTGTGACCAGTCATTGCTTTGAGCAGAAGTAAATCTTTCCCAAGTTGTATTTCTTTATAATGATAGTATTATAAAAACTGTTCCCTTAGCTCTGCTCACTCTATACTATATCACTTCATAAAAGAGTTTTGAGTGTTTTTTTGATATGTTGGTGGCATCACTAGATCAAAGGCTTTGCACAGTTAGTTACTTTTTTTTTTATCAGTTTCAAATTTTCAGAATGGCTGGACCACTTCATAGCTTAATAACAGTATATTGGTATGACTGTTTTTCCTCTAGCCCCTCTAACATTTGTCTCCTTCCTTTCTTCCCTCCTTCCTTCCTTCCTTCCTTCCTTCCTTCCTTCCTTCCTTCCTTCCTTCCTTCCTTCCTTCCTTCCTTCCTTCCTTCCCTCCTCCCTCCTCCCCTCCTCCCCTCCTCCCCTCCTCCCCTCCTCCCCTCCTCCCCTCCTTCCTTCCTTCCTTCCTTCCTTCCTTCCTTCCTTCCTTCCTTCCTTCCTTCCTTCCTTCCTCCCTTTCTTCCTTTCTTCCCTCCTTCCTTTATCTATTGGTGAATAACTTTTGTTCTTACAGTTTTGAATTATTTTCTTTCATATTATGATCAGAGAAATTTTCAAAGATTCTCTTCCTCCCAGTTTGCTATTTCTCTTCTAATTTTAACTGAAATGGATGTGGGGGTGAGTGGGTACAAATACTTTTAAAATTTGTTTTCAGAATTACTCATTTTTATATTTTTTGTTACTCTTCATCTCTAGTTTGTTCATTAATCTTTCCCTTGTCGAAAGAGCCAAAAGGTAATTTCTCTCCTCCCATTTATGACTTCACTATTTATATCTTAATTTTAATCATCATTTGGAACATAAATATGTCATGTGAGATACTTGTCTCTAATTTCAGCCTTTTTGCATTGTTCAAAGAAGCATATGTTTATTAAAAGAAAACTACCTTGCTTTACTTTCAAAATTATAGAATACCAAAGTATTTTGAAAACCTTAAAATATCGATTGGCAGTTATGCATCATTTGCTCATTGAAATATAATAGCACTGTGCAGAAATATAGAAGATGTTGATTCTACCATTCAAATTAGTCTTGTTTTCTCAATTAATGGAATACTATAGGCCACTGAAACAAGAGTGGAACTAAGAATAGTGTGGACAGATCCTGGGGGCAGTATAGTTAATATCCATGGTACTAAAAAGGCCTTTCTACAGATGTCATTTGATGAATAAATAAATTATTGTATCTTTAAAAAACAACAGTGAATTTTGTGCCATTATTAGCCTGTCAGGTTCAGACTCTTAAGTATTGATTAATATGATTACAAAATATGATCACAAAATTACTATGATTAAAATTATTTTAAAATATGATCTAGACCAAATCTTGTAAAATATTGTCTTATCATTTGAATTTTGCTTTTTCAGGCAGAAAATAACAGGGTTATCACATGCATATTTGACTGGGATAAATTAGATTTCCTTCGTAGTTCAAACCTGGGAATGTTCTGTAGAGAACTGAGTTGGATAGGGCAGTTTGTGAAGAGAAAAGGCATAGTGAAATGCACGTCTGGCTCTGTTAAACATATGAGGGATTAACTCATATTAGGAAATTGATAAAAACTTTCTGAAGCTTGCTACAAAGGATGCTTAGCAGTCCAAAGAACAACTGAGAAACTTAATTTGAAACATCACTTCTTGAAATAGTTTGTTGTATGGGGAATGCTCCCTTTGGGGATTCCTGGGGGGAAATTGATGATGTCCTAAAAGACTTCAATAAAACTTATTTATAAAAAAAAGAAGCATTACTTCTTGGAGGGCTCAGATTTGTATTTATAAGGATACTCTCCCTTTCAAGTTATGGCTCTGTCTGATTCTGCTAACTTGTGAGTTCTGACAAAAAGATAACAGTTGGAAACATCAGGTTTAGTGCTAATGTATGAACATTACTGCTCTTAGGTTGTGCAGGCCAACAGGAGCATCCTTCAGGGATAGCAGTGGTTAGCTGCCTGGCTTTTCATTTTTTCCTTGTCTTGGTGTCTCTTGCTCTTTGACAAGTGAACAATAAAGCATGCCTTTTGATTCTGGACTGTTGGTGCTTTTCTGTATCCCTCCTGCGATCTTTCTTTTTTCATGGCACATTACATGAGGTTCTTTTACCGTCTTATTTCCTGGCCCATAGTTCTAGTCTTCATTGGTAGATCTCACCCAGGCTGTGCTCTAATTGGCACAAATGTAACCTGGTAGCAGCAGTTTGCTATTTCAGCTTCCTAATTGGTGTCAGAGGCTGCTGTTGAAACCTGGGTGACTAGAATTGATTGATAGAGAGTGAGCTGCATCTGCCAAGCCTCCATCTGACCAATAAGTACATTGCTTTTGAATTCTGAAATTTAATGCTAAATATACCCTATAGTGCATGTAGTGGGTCTGAAATAAAAATTACTATTCAGCATTAAGTAACACTTTTCATTGTTACCTGAAGTTCCCTTGGGTTCTCAAACTAAAAATTTTGTACTTTTTCATTCACAGCTGGTTGTTTTCTTGATTTCATAATACAATATAAAGCTGAATTATATTTCACACCAGCTGCTGCACAGTGGTATCTCTCTCCTTTTCAGAAAAGATATAGAAATTGGTAGTCAAGTCCTCTGTGTGTTTACTTTGAATATCTCCTTTTACAGAATTTTATAATTTGTACTCGTTTTTATTAGGTGAATCATAATTTACACAAGCCACCCCACCCCCTGAGCTTTCTACGTTTTAACTGTATTTAAACCTTATGAACTCTTAGGATCATGTAATATAATCTGGTTTCCAATCAGAATGTTGGTGTACTAAAATTAGTGGATTTAAGTTTTAGTTTTTGAATCAACGAACATTTATTTTCTCTTCTCCCCTCCCATTTACCACTCCACTTCTTGTTGTCATTTATTCATTTTCAGTTGTATCTGATTCTGCATGACTCCATTTGGGTTATTCTTGGCAAAGATGCTAAGGTGGTTTGCCATTTCCTTCTCTAGCTCATTTTATAGATGAGGAAACTGAGACAAACAGGGTTAAATGACTTGCCAAGGGTCACACAGCTAATTTGAACTCAGGATGCTGAGTCTTTCCCTCTCCAGGCCCAGCACTCTATCCACTGCATCATGTAACTGCCCTCACAACTCCACTAAGTGGACAAAAAAAGGAAAAGAAAACCCACGTAACAAATATACATGCACATACATATATATGTATACATACATACATGCATGCATACATACATACATTCAAGCAAAACAAATACCCAAATAGGCTCTATCCAAAAATATGTCTCTTTATGCATCTGAGCCTATCATGTCTTTGTCAGGAGATGGGTAGCATTCTTAATCTTTGGTCCCAGACTCAAGATTGTTCATTGCGTCAATCAGACTTAAGTTTGTCAGTGTTGTCGTTATGGTATTGTTTTTATTATATATTCTCCTAGTTCTGCTCACTTCACTCTATATAATTTCATAAAAGTATTTCAAGGCTTTTCTATAATCATTCATTCCCTTTTGTTATTTCTTATGGCACAGTAAATATTGCGTAGATTCGTATAACATAATTTCTTTATTCTCTAATTGATAGGCATCCTTTTAATTTCCAATTATGTCACTTACAAAAAAGAACCCTTGAGTATCTTTGTATGTATGGGTTCTTTTCCTCTTTCTTATCTCTTTAAAATATAGGTGTTAGCATTGTATTATTTTGGGTGAATGGTATGCAAAATTTATTATCTTTTTGCAAGTAGTCCCAAATTGCTTTCCAGAATGGCCAGACTAATTCAGAGCCCTAACACTCAGTGCATTAGTGCTGTAACTCCTCCAACATTTGTTCTTTTTCTTTTTTGTAAATTTTTACCAATCAGATTGAGAGCTTGAATCTTTAGAGTTCCTTTAATTTAGATTTCTCTAATTGTTAGAGATTTGGAGGATTTTTTCACATGGCTATTGATAGCTTGGATTTCTTCCTTTGGAAGCTGCCTATTTATATCTTTTGATCATTTATTATTTGAAGAATGTCTCATAAAATTTGTGTCAGTTTCTACATATGTCTTGGAAGTGAGACCTTTATCAAAAAATCTGGCTACAAAGATTTTTTTTCAATTGTTTCCCTACGTTGGTTTTGTTAATGCAAAAACTTAATTTTATATAATTAAAGTTGTCCATTTTATGCCCTGTGATCTTCTCTTGTATTTGGTCATGAACTCTCCTCCATCTTTCAATCTGAAAGATAATCTTCCTTGCTCCTGTAAATTATTGATGATGTGACTTTTATATCTGAGTCATATATCCATTTGAAACTTATCTTAGTATATAGTGTGAAGTATTATTTGAAATCTAATTTCTGCCATGCTGAATATACTGTCTTTCCTATAGTTTTTGTCAGATAATGAGTCCTTTACCTGTTAGCTAGAGTCTTTCAGTTGAATGTACTCTAGACTATTGGCATCATTAATTTCTTTGTTATGCACAAAATATTTTACTCATCTCTCTAAATTTTAATCAGTAGCAGTTTGCTTTGATGATTACTAATCTGTAGTATAGATTGTAGCATAGGTATTGCCCCGTCCTTCCCCCTTTTTTCTATTTTTTCCTTTGTGATTCTTGCCATTTTGTTCCTCTGGATTAAATGTATTCTTTTTTTTTCTTCTAGTTTTGTAAAGTAATCCTTTGGTAGTTAGATTGGAATAGCATACATAAATATATTAATTTAGATATTATTACCATTTTTATTCTGTTGGGTTGGCCTGTTCATAAACAATTAATATTGACCATTTTTGTCTATTTCCATTTCTGTGTAGAATGTTTCATAGTTTTATTATTATTGAAAGAATAGCTTGCATTTATATACCGCATTAAGATTTGAAAAGCACTTTTCATAGATAGTGAGAGAAGTGGTTATTCTATTATATTAATAACCAGTTATTAAATTAGGATTAAAATTTTTCCTTTCCATTTTCTCATTCAGGTGCCAATCTCTGTAGGTCATTTAGACAGTCTCTGAAGGACTGGGCTGATACATGAAATTGGCCTAATGCTCTGGGTACAATAGCCTCCGTCTTAGACAGGTGGCAGCCCCCCCCCCCCCCCCCCCCCCCCCCAGCTTGCTTCTGTTTAAAGTATAAACAGAATTCAGTCTAGGCAAGTTCTTGCCCTTAGGAAATTAGTTCCTGTCCTGGAAATTCTCCATTAGAATTTAGAGTGAGGCAGTTTATGAAGGAGAAAACCAACCAGAGTAGTCTGGGTAGGGAGGAATTCCTTTTTTTCAAATTGCTGTAGGTAGCTGAGTCTCATGATTGAGTCATGTTCTCAGCAGGAGAAGCTGAAGACTTTTAGCCCACCTCCTCATTAATATGTTCTCCCCCTCAAAGGGGAGTTTTCAACCCACAAATCAGGGTTGATTTTTACTTGGGGCACTCCCTATCTGAAAGGTATTTAAGTATTGAAGGATCATCATGGTTTTGTCATCAATTATTAGCTGGCCTAATTAATAAATTGATTATTAGTTACATAGAAACTCTGCCCCTTGGGATATTCATTGATTACAGCAGTCTGATTTGATCCTCATAACAGCATTTTAAAGGGAAGGTGCTGTTATTAGCCACATTTTACAGAGGAGGAAACTGAAGCTAAGAGAAATTAGTTACTGGCCCGTATATAACTGCCTTGGTTCTTAGGAAACCATGCCACTTCATTGCCTCCTGTAATTCCTATTTTTATCCTCATAGGTAGACTGTCAATTATTTTATATATTCTGTAGTTACAAAGTAGATATTTTAAATTTTAGGTATTATTCAAACTTTTTAATAATCCTACAGTTTAGCATAATGGAATTATGTAATTTCCTCAGAGATAAATATGAGTACATATTATTTTTATAAGGAAAATTAGAATAGTTTATTTTTTCTAGTTTGGCCAGTCTCTATAGGAAAGTCTAAACTTTTACACCACGATGTCTGTTGCAGAAAAGTAATACTTTTGGTTCCTACATATTTGTAGAGTGCTTTTTTGATACCTTTGAAGAAAATAGCATCTTTTGGGAATCAGATTGAGTTAGCAGGATGAAAGAGATGAGAACCAATTTTTATAAAGTTTTTAAACATTTCTTTAGTTTTAAAGCAGCTATCAAAATCAAACCATCCATAGCCCTTTATTATTCAAAAGAATCAAAGTCCAAATTTTTCTTTTTGTTTCAAATTTTTCTTTTTTGAAAAAATAATTTTCTTCAATTACATGTAAAGACAATTTTTAACATTCATTTTTTAAAATTTTGAGTGCTAAATTTTATTTTTCCCTCCCTCCTGAAGACAACAAGCAATTTTATGTTTTATATATGTACAGTCATGCAAAACATATTTCCACATTATATTTCCATGTTGTGAAAGAAGACATGGAGAGAGGAGAGACACACACACAAAATTAAAGTGAAAAACAATATTCTTTGATCTGCATTCAGACTCCTTCAGTTCTTTTTCTGGAGGTGGATAGCAATTTTTATCAATGAGTCTTTTGGAATTGACTTGGATTGTATTGCTCCTAAGAGCTAAGTTATTCAGTTGATCATCATACAGTATTGCTGTTACTACAAACAATGATCTCCTGATTCTGCTCATTTCACTTTGTGTCAATTCATGGAAATCTTACCAGATTTTTCTGAAATCAGCCTTCTTATTTCTTATAGCATAATATTATTTTATGATAATGATATACTCAACTTATTTGGCCATTCCCCATTTGATGAACATCCCCTCAATTTCTAATTCTTGGCCACTATAAAAAGAAGTTGCTCTAAATATTTTTTGGAGAACCTCTTTTTTAAACCAAAATATTTTGTGATGAATGAAATCTTGAAAATATTCTGCTTATTTTTTTTTTTTAAGAAAAAAGTTTTGCTGTTTGTTTCTCCATTGGTGAATCATTTATAACCTTTGGGGTTTATTTTAACTTCTGGTCATTCGAAAAATCAATCGTGAATTCATTTCAGTGGATGTGGATTTTCATTTCCTAAATCCAAGATTGTCAGGTTTGAAAAACTGAATAGTTATTTTAACAGTTGCTTCATTTTAGAGCTTAGGCCATTTTTAATCCATCCTTAGGAAATTCAAAGTCATACCTCTTGGAAATAAAATAATGGTTTATACAAGTAACAAACCATTAAAATTAAATCTAGCAGGTCTCCAAGTGGGTAAATTGCTGTATATTTTTTCACATTATCTTCTTACCCTTAAGCATCCACTTCCAGGGTAATATATGATACTTCCAGTCTAGCAATCAAGATTAAGACATAAATACCTTGTTTAATTCCATCAAAATCATTGAGAAACAAATGTAAGATTTCCTAGTTTTTATGAGTGAATTTAAAGCAAAGGTATATTTATCTTCCTAGTGTGGAAGATAGTGTAGATAGTGGGATAGGAAGATAGTGTAGGATTGCTACATTTCATTGGAAATTTATAATTTTATATTGGAACTTCTTTTGAATGTTGAAATTGCAAAGACTAACATTTGTTTTGAATGAATTAAAGGAAAAAAAAAAAAACATGCCAAACTCTGTGCTAAGCACTGGGGATACAAATAGAAAAAACAAAGTGGAATCATGATTCTTGTTTGCTGAAATAGAAGAGGAGGGTATGCATGTAGTGGTGGCATTATGTTAGGCTCTTATGTAGATAATAGCTGTATTTGAGGAAACATGGTTTTTTACTTTTTTGTCTTAGATGTACAAAAAGATCTATATTTCTGGGTTTTAAATAATCATTTAGAGATAACTTCATATTCTATAACAATCCAGGGCCCTTTATGCCTTGGATTAAGAAAATTTGAGGAAAAGCTCGTTAAAACAAATTATCACTGGTTTTGTTAAATGGCTAAAATCTTATGAACCAATGGTATATTGTGAGCATGATATGTAAAACAGAAATGTTATTAATAAGTTGGGTGCTCACTCCAGAGGTTGTACAATATATGTAAGGTGAGGAGGTAAAGGGAGGAATGGATAGTTGTCTAAATAGTAGAAACTTGAGGGAAGAGAATGGGAAAAGAAAAATAAAGACCTCTTAAGCATTTGAAACATTGCTACCCTGTTATTTTCTAAGAAATTTCTTAGAAAATGTGCCCTCTGTGAACAATATATTTGACGTTTCTACCTTGTGGAATTTAGTAATTTTGAAATAACTCAAAAATTTACAGTTATACAAAATAATTGATGAAATATTAGCATCCTGTTCTTGTTTCCCAAAGTAGAATGAGCAGTGCTTGTTAAAATTATTATACCAAAATTAATAATACCTCCTTTCTCATTTTTAGAAAGTATACAGCTGTCCTTGTGATATGTGCATTTAATTATTTCTTCTGCACCCTTTTCTCCTACTTCCAACTCCTTGACCCCCTATTAGTGATATTACTATTTTACAAGAATTGTTTTGTAGTTGTAAGATTGATTTTTTTTCTCCCCCAGTCCTCTCACCATCTTTCTTCCCAAATAGATCTAATTCAAAGAAACTGTAGACCTTCTTTCATCCATTATAAATGATTTTCATTTGAACATGTCATTTTACTTTTCTGTTACAACAGAGATCAAAGGAACACAATTTCACCACCAGTGTTTAGTGATTCTTTTCACTTGTGGACCTTAAAGAATTAGGATCTAGTTTAATTTGTTGCTTCCTTAGATCTCTTTCAGGGCATGTGCACCCAGATAGCTGAGTATTATTAATACTGAGTGCTTTGTGGTGGTTTTTATTTATTTATTTTTTTGGAGATGAGACAGGGAAAAATGGAAGTTGTGTCTTTACAGGCTTTTTGATTCATACCCCATAAATGTTTTCTATTGATATAAATCTCAAAAGATTATTTTCACATTGAAATATTTGTAGATTCTACTGAAATGAAGTTGTAAGGTCCTTGAAAAATAAAGTACTTTAAAAATTCTCCTTACATTTTGAACTCTCATTATATAATAATTTTGACAATATTCCATGACTCCCCTCCTTTTTTTCAAGAAATTTTTAAGAGTTGAAATAAATTTCAGATCTCTGCTGTAATCAAAACTCAGTAAAACTTTTAGCCTTTTAAATTATTTATTCCTGGTTGTTTTCATTCTCTCACTATTGAAAGATTATAGTGAAGATAGATCTTTCTTAGATTTAAAATGAGAAAAGTTGAAGTGTACATAAATAGTTTTGAGATTGTGAAAAATTCATAAACTAAAACTTTTGATTATCCTCTACCCTATATAGTTTTTGTAATATGCCATATTATATCGGAGATTGTTGCCCAGTGTCCTGCCAGTTGTCATTTTTTGTTTATTCTACTTCTTTTGCACCATCCTCTTTTCCACATTTTATCAATTAGCATGCCTTTATTAGGCACCTTTTATGTGCTAGGTATTGTGTTACATATTATCATTAACTTCGTTAGCTTTCTCTCCACATCTGTTTCTTTTCTAAATTTGGCCATTTCTTTCAGCGATATCACCAACCTTCCAGTCACTCAGGTTCACAATATTTGAGTAATTCTTGCCTCCTCAACTCTTTCTTGTTGTATATATGTGGTGAGTTGCCAAACTTGTTTCCCTGCGTACTACCCCTTGGTCCTCATACCTCTTACACATACTCTTCTCTTTCCATTTTTTTTGCATCCATCACTAATTTCTTGTATTGTTGCATAGTTTACTAATTGATTCCCCTTTTCCCAGGCTCTTCTCTTTCTAATCCATCCTTCCTACAGCTGCCAAAGTGGTTTTCCTAAGGCAGAAATCCCATCGTATCATTCTCCTGCTCAATAAATTCCACTGGCATCCTATTACTGCTAAAATCATATACACACTCTTCTGTTTGGCCTTTAAAGCTCTTCACAACTTGATACCAGCCTACCTTTCCAGAACTAATATACATTATTTCCCTTTGTATTGACCCTTTTGCTGTGAAATACACATGGTTTTCATTTTCTAAAGGCAGCTGATAGAGCATTGGATAGAGTACCGGGCCTGGAGTTAAGAAGACCTGAGTTCAAATTTTGTCACAGACATTGTGTTGTGACTCTCAGAAAGTTATTTAGCCTCATTTTGCCTCAGTTTCCTCAACTATAAAATGAGGATAATAATACTACCTACTTCACAGTGTGAAGATAAAACCCAGTATCTGGCAAATAGATCCTGGAGAGTGCTTATTCCCTTGCCTTCCCCTTTCCTCCTTTCTCCTGCACAGGCTTTCTCCCTAGACTCCATTCCTTCCCACCTCGCTTCTTCCTCCTAGAATTCCTTGCTTCTTTCAAAGCTCAGCTCAGTGACCACCTTCTCAGAGACCCTTCTTAATCCCTGCAATTGCCTTTTCTCCCTCACACCTTCCTAAAATACCTTGTGCTTAATTTGTAAATACTGAATGTGGACCTGTTGTCCCCCCAATTAGAATGTGTGGTCTGTTCATCCAGCTGCTTCCCAAGAGCCTCATGAACCCCCGCTTAGCTGTTACTGTGACATTTCTTCATGTCCCTGCCTCATGTCTTTCCCAGCTCCAGGGCTGCCTTCCTTCAGCTGCCACAGTGTTTTTTTTCTAAAGCATAGATCCACCCCTGTCACCTCCAGATTCCCATATCCTTTTGCTTGCTATCTAAAGCCCTTCATTACCTGGACACTTCTTTTACACTTTATGATGCAGCTTACCTGGGCTTCTTATCCCTTGCACATGGCATTTAGTATCTATGTATATAGCTACTGGCTGCCCTTCATTCTGAGAATGCTTTTTCTCACCTTGGCCATTGAGCTTGCTTTCTTGGCTTCCTTCAAGACTCTTCTCGAATCTCACTTTCTGCAGGAGGCTTTTCATAGGCCCAGCCTCTTCTTCCACCCCAAGTTGTTAGAGCCTCTTTAAAAATTGCGTCCCTTGTATTTTGTCTGTACTGTGTATGTACCTGGTTATTTACATATAATCTCTTCCTTTTCAATATGAACTTCTTGAGGGCAAGGAGAATTTCTTCCTCCCTCCCTTCTTTCCTCCCATCTATCCATCTATCCACCCATCCACCCTCTGGAGCCTTCAGTACATTGGGATATAGTTAGTTTAGGAAAAAAAAACTTATTGAGGACTGCTTGGGTTTTTGTTTTATTTTGCTATCTTTTTCACCTCTTTCAGTTCCTTCTTAGATATTTTCAGTCATTAAATTACTTTGAGCCACAGAGTCTGTTTTTCTCCCCATTATATGTCTGTTAGCAACACAATATGCACATAGTAAACATTCTGCTCATTGTAGACAATACCATAGTTGCTGAATTGTTGAATGTTTAGATCTGATAGTGTTCACTATACGAAATTGCTGGGTGAACAATTTGTTTTCCAGACTGAGAGTTGTGTTCTTTGGCCTTCTATCTTTCCTCACCCTTTATTTTCTAGTCTTATTCTAATCCCCTGTATTTGTCATTCTAACCCAACCTTGGTCAGGTTTCTGTACCCACAGTTTTTATCCGTGATATCAAACCTGTACTATTAACAGTATTTAACTTGATGAAGTTACTCTTAATGCCAGCCATTTCATTGATCAAACACTACAGCTATGTTTCTAAGCTTTAATGTTTAATTATTTAATAGATGGAACTGGCAAATATTTCAGTTATTGTGTTAATTTTTTATTCTATTGTATTTGAAATAATGGCCTTTTATCTTTTAATATTTTACTTTCAATTAATAAGCATTTATTTTAAAGGATATATTATAATTATAGCGTTAATACTATATTAATAATTATACATTTTTCCTCATCAATAATGGAATTTGATATTGGTATCATAAATAAAGCTTACTGAAGTAGGGAAAAGTGAACATGGACAGAGCCATGCTTTCGGAAAAAAAACAAACACCTTGGCAGCTGAGTGAAGGCACAGTAGAACTACAAAGCACATTTTCTTTTTGAAAAATGTCCCCTTCCTCCCAGAATTCTGAAGAAACTTTGTTGTGGCAGTATCCTCATTTCCTCTTCTTGATGACTTCAGAAGGTTTCTAGACCTAGTGTGAGGCAGTTAGGTGGCTCTGGATAGAATGCTGGGAATTCAGATATGGCCTCAGACACTTAATGTATGACCCTGGGCAAGTCACAGCCTCTTTCTCTAAGTTTACGGTAAAAAGGGTATTGGGACTATATCTACCTCCAGGGTTTTGTAAGGATCGAATGCTGTGTTTATAAAGTGCTTAGCATTGTGCCTGGCTCATAGTAGGAACCACATAGTTGCTTATTTCCCTTCCTCTCTCTCCCTGCTTCCCAGCAATACACATTTTATCTGTCTGAAGTGAGGTATATACTGAGAATAAAAAAAGACCTAGCTAGCTAGTGTGTTTGCTGGGTGCCTTAATGCATTTTTTACAATATCAGAGCATTAACTGCCATGGCAACAGTTCCTTCTTTTTCTCTTCATCTAGGATTCTCTAGTCTCTTAAATGATTGTTGTAACTGCCCTTTCTCCTAGGAATTGACACAGTTGTTTGTACCAGGGAGGATAATTTATTAGTTTAGAGAAATTTCCTTGCAGTTACCCATGGAAGAGCCATTGTACATTTTTATGATTTTTTTGATTTATGTATTTTTAAACCTTGAAATTAATTAGAAACAAATAAAATGAGCATTTCCATATACATAGAACTGAAAAAGAGGAACTATACATGAAATTCAGATCTTTTTTTACGAACTGTCCACTTTGATATTGTTTATTATTATTTTGTAATTCACCAACTAAACACTAGAACTCGGACTTTACTTGAATCTCAGTTTTATGACATCAAGTGCAGCACTACATGATATTTGTCATTACTCTTTGTGTGACCTTTGCTCCACTGTCATCAGAACTCAGGAATTTGCAGAGATTACCTGTTAATCTTTGATAGAAACCTTTATTTTTAAAACAGGCCTTCTGTTTCTCTCAAGTCAAATCAAAGCTTGTTGATACAAGCTTTAATTAAGTGCTGCATACCTTTTTCATTACTTATTCAGGATACTCTCATCCTTTTCTTCTAATAATATATTTAGCATCAAAGACTTTATTTGCTGTCAGCCAAAAAACATTTATTAAGTTTCTACTATGTGCCCTGCTAAAACTGGTATGCGGAAAGAGACAAAACACAGGCCCTGCTCTCAAGGAGTTCAGGTTTCAGCTGTCTCAGAGCGAACCTGTTGCTCTCTCTTCTGAGTTAGGATAGATTTAAAGGCATTGTCAACAAACTTTAGTTTGGTTCGACTCAGTCTAAAGTCATTTCTTTCCTTGACCTCATTCCCCATTTCTTTGTGAAGTTTCAGTTCAATTTTTAGAGGTATCCCAGATATTTGATGAGGCTTGTTTTTCTTTTTCAGTCTTCTTTTGACTTCTTTTGACTAAATGATACCATTTATTTTTTACATCACCTTCATTTCGGTGTATTTTTTCCTCCTTCCCCTATATAGCAAGTGGTTCCTTCTGACAAAGATTTCAGTAAAGAAGAAAAAGAAAACACTTCAACAAAGTCTGACAGAATATGGAATGTTACATACCTTTAGTCCCTGCTACCTCTGCAAAATGAATAGATGCAATTTTCAGTTCTTCTCTAGGACCAAGCCTCTTGGTCATTATAATCACAATACATTCAGTTTTATGGATTTTTTTTTTGTTCTCTGCATTTATATTGTCATTACACATATTGTTTACCTGGTTCTACTTCACTCAGCATATTAAATTCATATTAAATTTCTTAAGTTTTTCTTTATTTTTCGTATTTATCATTTCTTGCCACACTGTCATCCATTACATTCATCCTTCACCAGTTCCCCAATTGATAGACATCTAAGTAAGCTTCTTTTTTAAAATCTATGTTTCATAATACAATTTCTTTGATATTCTTTACAGAAAAAAAAGTTTACTAGTCATTAATTTTTTTAATGTTTATTTCAGGGATCCATATGAATACCCCTACTACCCTATCTTTCCCTTCTTCCCTCTCTTATGACACTCCCTGATTTGTCATGTGCAGAGATCAAATTTTGTTTCTTGAAATTGTATGTTTCTGTGAGTACATTTACCCTCCTATGTTACGCTGTTCTCCATTACTCTTCATCCTTTCTCCTAGCTTTAATAGCTTAGTCAAGTCATTGTATATATGCCAGTTTTTATTAAAATACTATGATTTGCTCAATCACTAGATGCAGATGTAGTCATCAAGCTTACTTTGGGTACCTTAACCTAGAAGAACGCAAGCTTCTCCCTTATTCATCGTAGCGAATTTTATGATAATTACTGAATAGTCTCCCTTCTGATACCGTGTGTGTGTGTGTGTGTGTGTGTGTGTCTGTCTGTCTGTCTGTCTTTGTCTTTATGTATGTATGTCTATAATACGTTGAAGGACTAAGGGTTGATTTTTTTTCCTCAGAGCATCCAATTCCCTTCTCTGTATGAAAAGCCTTACATCTCTTACTTAGTTCCAAATGTTCTGTATTGTTTCTTTTTTTCTCTGTTTCATACCTCACCTTTCATCTTCCTGATCATATTCCGTCTCCTTCCTCCCTGTCACCCATCAAACTCTTGTTCCATTTACAAAAGTATGCTTCATTTTCCCTGATAACCTAGAAGGTGGAAAGACATTTTTAAAAGTCTCTTGACCTTGTTCCTTAAGAACATGAATAGCAGTTACCCAACCATGGGAGAAAGTCCTACATTAATGCAGATCCTTGCCAAGGACACTTTTTAGAAGTGTGATCCTCAGTCCTCATTTTTTCTCATTGGTAGTTTTTATGGCAAGATACCTGATACCAACAATAGTTCTCAGTCTTCATGAAGAATTCTGCAGGGTGGTGCTGGTGGTGGAGGTATGTCTTGATCAATTGACAATAAGATGGAGTGTAACCTTAAGTGAAATTTGCCACTTTAGACTGTGTTTCTGAACACTTAGACTCTAAAATGTTTCATTTTTAGTATGCCAGGAATTGCTATCAGCTCCATACTGTCATTGAATATCTTTACTGGATTTGAGGATTTAAATCTTATTTGATCAAGAATAAAATTTTTTTATTCCTAATTAGTCATACTCATCTTGGATTGGCCACATCTAAATCTGTTATGGATGGAGGATGTTCCTGTTCAGATAAAATCTAAATAAAATGTGAAAGCAGGCTACATATCATGCAGATGACATATCATCCCTAACTCCGGGCACATAGACTAAATAAAAAATTGAATGACTTGGAAATTGAATGGATCATCTGTGGCATTTGAAACACTGAATGTGGATAAATTCTTCACATTGATGTGAAATAGTGTAGAATACTGAAGATCCTCTTATTTCAAAAGAAGAAAATAGAGCTGACAGATAAGATAAGGGTCAAATGTTTTATGGACTTAAATTTGTTTATTGAACTATAGTGGTAGGCCACTTTTTAAAAAGGGAGTGGTCCCATCTGTGAATGTGCTGATATAATTCTTTTAAAAAAAATTTGTTGGAGAGAATAGGTGGATAAGTTGGACTGAGAGACTGATAATTGGTTAATGAGTAGGGGTGTTTGCCATTGGTACTCTGGGAGCAGGCTGGACACAGACCGAGTGCCAGATCCTAAAAGTAGGAGGTTAAGCTAGTGGCTTTTCCAGTGTACTTTTCTTTTTTCTTCAGAGGCATCCTGCTTAACTTATCTTTGTCTTTTCCCCCTATCTCAGGGGCATCTAGATAGCTCAGTAGATAGGGCTCTATACCAGGAGTCTGAAAGAGCTGAATTTAAATGTGCTTTCAAACATGAGCTTTGTGACTTGGGCAAGTCATTTTTACTTCGGTTTCCTCATCTGTAAAATGAGCTAGAAAAGGAAATAGTGAACCATTGCACTTTCTCAGCCAAAAAAACTTGAAAAGGAATCATGAAGAAACGACTAAACAAGTCTTACCTCATGGAAACTCTTACTCATATAGGCACATATATACAAGTTCTTATATATACCCTCTTCCCTTACTCCCCCTTAATTTTTCCCCTTAGTTTTTTTCCAACTCTTGCCCAATTAACTTAGGAAAATTTCTCACAGTATAAAAAGTGATCCTGATTATGGCTCAACAACATAAGCATAGTGATATTTATGTCATGGAAAAGAAAAACTTTCAGTTAGAATGGCATTATTATAAAATGAGCCAGTGACATCAGTGACATGAATCCATTTTAAAGATCAGACATCCCATTCTGATTCTCCACAAAAGTAGCAACTTTCATAGTGTCTCTCTCTCTTCCCTCCCCCTTCCCCCCCCATCTATGTTAATGCTTTCTCTGCTTTTTAAAATAACAAATGGACTAGCCTAGGAACCTGTCCATCATTTGTAACATTAAAATCATTGATTATCAGATCTAGAAAAGTCTTTAGAGAACATCTAGTTGTCTCACATGTCTCTCCCTACCCTCCTTTTTCTTTAAAAGTGAGGCAGCCGAGAACTAGAGTGTATTGTTTCTTTTTCAGGAAAATTAGTAATAGGTTCTTAAATAGCATTTTAAAGTAATAAACTCTTAGTGATACAGCCCATTTGTAATTTAGGGACTGTATTTTCTTTTTTTTTCCTTCTTTTTGCCAAATATTTTTCTGATTTGAGTTTAGTGAAGTTATTTAGTTTAACTTCAGTTTATTAATTCATAAAATGAGGTTGATAACTGTGTCAAAGATATGTTGGGTTTGGTTAATATTTGCTTTTATCATGCAACTTAATATTCATAGAAATACAAATTATTAATATATTTTAGAAAAGAGTTGTAAATTTGGCTTGACAGTTGAAACTTACTATGATTTCAGTTTTGCCTGTTTATAAGCAGACAAAAATATTCTTAACATTTACTTAGAGACGACTTGTAAAGAAATAAAAGCTAAAATATTTTTTCAGTTTGGTTATATTAATTTTTCTCTCTTATATGCATTATTTTCTAATGTATGTTCCTGGTTTAAGTCATTTCTTACTAGTTAAAACTTGAAATGATAGCTGAAAAACCTCTACGTCAGCTATCCCAGAGGGGGATTACAAGTTACAGCTGTTTTCATGCAAAAATGTTCGGTGCTCTACATCAGGTGCAGACATTCTTCCCAAGCCAGTGAATGTATTTAAGTGGACAGAAGCTTAAACTTTTGCAGTTAACCCTTCTATAAACATTCAGCCAAAAAGCCAAGCTGTCCTAGAGCATCTTTTTTGCAATTCTGCTTTCATTATAGTGCAAAGGGGACAGATTTCAAAGTTGCATTTGACTGCACCTTCTTCTTGAGTATTCTGTTTTTATGCTGTTGGTTATGTAAATGAAACCATGATTTGGTCAGTTATACCCTTATTCACTAAATGGTAGACACAGATTTCAAAGGTGCTACAAATCTGACTGTGCTGTTGGGCAGTTGATGTGTGGGTGTATTATACATACCAGTAACTTTAATCACCTCAGACCTTGTCTCTGAGATAAAACATAATACAAAATTGTTTTTAAAAACTGGCTGGTTTTAATGTTTTGCACCATTTATAAAACCAACAAGCATTTATTAAATCCTTTCTTTGTCAGGTACTGTGTGCTATGTACCAGGATGTTTAAAAGGGCAAAAATAAAACCACCCTGTACTTCCCACCCATTTGGGGATAATTTTTAGTGAATTGTTTGAATGATCATTGTTAAACTTATGATAAGGTTCCAGGATATCTAAGAAAATCTCTATAAAATGTGACAATACTGAAACACATTCCCTTGTCCATTTTCAGAGGAAAAATATGTACCTGAGACCATGTGTAAATATCAAAAACATGGACACAATGCCAGAAGAAACTTGAAAAATCATCTCCATCCGTTCCTCTGCCTTGTGGAGGCACTTCAGATAACCCATTTTAGTCAGATAATTAGCTGACCTATTTTAAAACTTCTTCACAAAAAAAGATTCTTCATGGTTTCCCCAAAGTGGGACTGACAAATTCAGTTTAGGACTCTTTTAAAGTATTTGGAATAAGGGCCTATAGGTTTTTCTGGAAAGAGATGGCTTATTCCCAGCTGAGGTAAGCAGCAATTTAATTCATCATTTGAATACCAAATAAAGGGGAACCTTTTTCACTTGAAGCTCCTATATAGCCTTACTGTACTCTAAATAAGGACGGTGCCAAACTTCTTAGGAAAGAAAGAGTATCCTATTTCTTGTTTAACTGTGACTGATGGCCGTTGTTTCTAGAGCTGCCACCCGGGAAAAGACTGAGGTGAACACATGTATTTTAGACAGATAACTTTTTAAAAAAGTCTAGACTCCTCTGTTTCCCTAAACAAAGCACAGTGAATGTAATTTAGCCATTTCTTGTTGCCTTAGGGTGAGGCATGTTGTCAGGAGATTTTGGGATTAAGTAAACTCTTTTGAAGGCATCATGCTCTTATCTTCTGTCTTTTTCGTTGCTATTCTTCCCATTGTTTTATTTTCTCACTTTGCCTCTTCCTCTCTTACTTCTCCTGGCCCAAATTTAAGTTATTGAACTTAATTTCTTCTTATTTACAAATCCATTTCTTTTCCTAACATGTTTCCAGACTTGTGCAGAATGAAATGCTTGGATTTTGAAACCCATCACGGTCAAAAACCTTTGTCCTAAAACTTTCATATTGGTAGTTGTGTCCCCAAATCATTGAGATTGCATCACATCTGGCCTCCTGAAGGTAGGGGGTTAAGGCCAAGCTAACTTAATATTTTTCTTAAAAGACTTTTAAGCAAGTAAATGTCTTTCATAATGGGAAAAATGATTCCTGAATTTCGCGAGTATTTTAACCACTCATGGAAAAATTATCCTTTTTTCCCTCATAACATATCTTCAATGACACTATTTATTAGAGAACAGGTATTCACTGTAAACAAAACAGAATTCAACATGAACATATTTCATATGTCTGAAGTTTGCCCCTTTTATTGTATTGAAGCTTTTTAATCACCATTTTGTGTCAGTTTTCCTACAATGTGTTATGTCTCTGCCTCATGAAAAAGCAGGCTGATCATAATTTGGCCTTTTCTTGTTCCTTTAATCAAGTATTGATATATATTCTGGGCTATTTGGATTTGGACAGCATCACCCTGTAATGCAGTGTTTCTGTGTGACTCTTGTTGTCAGCTGTCATTTTCTTGGTCTGTTTTCTGGGAGCCCTATTTGCTAATATACTGTAATTTTCAAAGAACTGAAAGGAAAACTTGATAATCAAGTCCACTTAAATCAGTAAACTTAATTTGCACAAAATTCAAAGTCTGTACTTTGTGGCCTCAGGGCCTGACTGTAGCCTCTCTTGTGGAATAAAGTGCCTGGGTTTATGACAGCAGCTCTTTGCTGTACGTTTCTTGTCTCTTAGTTCCATTATGGAGATTTGAAATTGCTTACGTAAGTAAAGTATAACAGAAGTTTAAATAGTACTTCACATAAAGATTGTTTTCTAATTACTTTGCCTCCTATGGACAGTATCTCTAGAGTCTTTTGCTTTTTGTACGTCTGTTTTTTAAAAGAATATTTTTCTTAATACTTTTGTTCAAAACTACCCACTTAATTTTTTATTGTGATTCACTGCAGGAGCTGCAGTTTCTTCTCAGTAATCAATGGCTTTGCTTCATAATTTTAAATTTATACTTCATTGTCTTTGGCTTTCTTCTGTCCATTTTTGCTGGCCAATTAATTGAACAGCTTAACCTACTGATACTATTTCATGAAACATTATTTCAGTTCTGTGAGATTTGATTATGAGCTATGACCTCATTCCTGTTTTTAAGGAATTTTCCATGTTTTTAAGTTAAATATCACTCATGGATGACACCAGTAAAGTGATCCAGTCAAATATATTATTGACTATACCATGTCCAGATTTTGAGATTATACAGGAAATCATAAGAGCTCAGTAATCTTATTATTTTTATATCTAATTAAAAATTATTCAGTCAATATTTGCTAAATATCTGTTGCTAATGATGAGAGATATAGATATGTAAGAAGAAGGGCCTTTTTTCATATGAGAGGGGAGTAAGGGGAGAAGATGATTTAGGAAGGCGTCTGAATGATGTGAGATGAGTAGGGGACAAAAGAGCTGTAGGCAAATGGCCTCATTTTTTTTTTTCTTTTAGTGAAATAATGAGTCTTGGTTCTCAACTTAGAGAATGGGGGAGGAAAGAGCCAAAGGATGTTTGAGGAGGGGAGATAGTTTAGTGTGTTCATCCTTCATTGCCGAAGAAAACCATGCCATCAGAGAAATAATGACAAGATTTGCACTTGACTTTGTTTTGAGTGAGGGGGCGCTGTGCAGGTCACCAGCCTCACTTCTCCTCCAGAGCCATCTGAATCCAGGGACCAGATATTCATCAGGATGACTGGAGATGACCCAGGATGAGGCAACTGGGGTTAAGTGACTTGCCCAAGGTCACACAGCTAGTGAGTGTCAAGTGTCTGAGGTGAGATTTGAACTCAGATCATCCTGACTCTTGCATTGGTGCTCTATCCACTGCACCACCTAGCTGCCCCAATAGGAGGGAAGAAAAGCTTTGGAAAAGCTACAGTGGTGAGAGAGGGTTGGTGCGTCTATGAATCCTATTAACTCCCTCTGAAGTTTCCTGTGGTTCCACTCAGCTGGAGATAGTAGTTTGTGCTATTCTCATTAGCATCTATAAGATATTTTGAGTTACCTTTATACATATCTTTATACATTTTTTAATTAATTAATTGACCTATTCTGCAACACTCCCACAATATTGTAATCTCCCAGAATTCAGGGATTATGAAGTCCCATCTTTGAAGTCTCTATAGGGCGTATGTAATGTCTTACCTATAGTAGACATTCTGTGTTTGTCCCCCATATGCCACGTTACATTGCCTTACACTGTATTTACACCAAGTTTTCTCCATGCTTCGGCTGCTCACTGTTTGTAGGTCTTCTTGAACCTTTTGGTTTCTTGAAGATTTAACTCAAAATGCTGTCCTTCCCATAAGGCCATTTCTGAACCTCTTGGCTAGTAGCATTCTCTACTATTGCTTTGCATGTACTTATTTTTGTACATATTGTATCTCCACAGTAGAGGGTGGGTCTCTTAAAGGTAGTGACTGTTGTGGTTTTGACTTTGCACAGATTCTTACACATAGTAGGTGCTTAATAGATATTTATCCATTCGAAAGAGTGAATGCTTTAATTTGAACTCTTGGGGTGCAAGTCAAATGGAGGCAGCAGAATACAATGGAAAAAATGCTGATTCTGGAAACAAATCTTACATCTGATACTACTTACATGACCTTGGACTTATCACTTGCCTTCCAGGGCTTCAGTTTTCCCATTTGTAAAGTGAGAGAATTGAACTAGAGGTGGCTTCTTAGTTTCTTTCCAACTCTAAATCTATGACTCTGTGACTACAATTTTAACAGAGAAGTATATCAAAACATGTTAGTGTGTTCGTGGGAACAGAAAAATGCATGCTTCAATGTGAACGTTATTCGTGTCATTACCAGTTCTGGGGCACATTTTAAAAATAAAAAAGCTTGATTTTTGTAGAATTTTTAAACTGTACGTATAGTTTCATTTCAGTCTTTATGTATTTGGTTAAGTGCAGAAATAAAGATGAGCATCTTTGCATGGAGAGTGGGGAAAGTTTTTTAAAGTATTACAGGAACAATTTGCAGAATAGGTTAATTAATATTTTTATGTTCCATTTCATCTCTAGAGGATCTGGGCTACCTCGGGTCATAAAAATCTTCAGTAGCACAAAAGAGACCTTGTTGGTAAGACAGCTTGGCTGTCTTTTTATAGACATGTTCAGCTTTAGTCACTTCTTCCTTGATCATGTCATCATTACCACTGTATTCATCTGACACCAGACAAAAGGAAAAAGGAAAAAAGAGGAGGGGTTGGGGGGAATTCCTTCAGCGCTTAAACCAGACTTGTCGCACTGCAGGAACACAATGTCTGGTTGTAATAATCTCATGTGTCATACACTATGTAATACTGGTAAAGTATAAGTGTATTTCTTAGAACTTAACTTTTAAAAATTTTGCAGATCATAAAATATCATTCTTACTGTTCTTTAAAAAAAAAAGTGGTGGGGGAGGGGAAAGGACAACTTATTTATGAGTGTCGACCTGCTAAATGTCATTATGCTGCTTGTTTTCTGTTTCAGATTAATAGCAGGTGGTAACCATTTTTCAAAGCAAGCTGTCTTTCTTTTTAGCTCTGTTACAAAAAGAACTAATTCACTACTGTGGCCTGGAAATTTTGTACAAGTTGACAAATGATGAGGATCATAAAGCATTCAGTGCTTTATCAAATAGAACACCTGGCTAATATCCTGTGTTTTAGAAGCTAATCAAAAATTTAAAATAAAGTATTGCTTTTATCCTGCTTAGTGAATTGTGACTTACTTTTAACATGTATATCATCGAAGTACTTGTTATTTGACTCCTTTTGCTTATTTTATGGCACACACATTGTGTCTTCCATATGCTTGTGTTCCTCATCATGGTCTACATTAGCTCCTGAACCAGTGTAGGCAGGTCCTAAACACCAGAAGCCCATTTATTGTCCCTTCTATAACACTATAAATGCTCTCTAATGTGTACTGTTAACTTGACCATAGAGCAGCTGAAGAATTATAACCAATTTGAGATTGTTTTCTTTTCCTCCTGATTCATTGTAATCCATGTCTTGGCTTCTATGTCCATGTATGTACCCTGTCAGAAAATTTGTAAGAATTAATGCATTACTGTTAGGTATCGTACTTTGAAAGGGGTCAGTAGTGTAAGCATAGTGCACTGGATAGAATGTGAATGTTAGAGTCAGTAAGTCTTGGGTCTTTTATTTAATGTCTCTGGTTCTCAACTTTCTCTTTTTTTTTTCCATCTAGGAAGCTGAACTGGTTTATACTCATGTTCCTTACAGGACTAAATTTGTTGTTCTTGAGGAGCAATCTATTTTCTAGTTATCTTTTACTGTCCACAATATGTCTTGCTTTATAGGGAAAGTCTTTACTTTCTTTTCCCGTTTCCCATTTCCTCTATTAAATGGGCAATTCATTTTTCACTTTTTTTCCCACTATTTCCTCAGTTGAATTAAAGTTAAGGTGGTCAACCTTGTGGGCTTACTGGGAATTATTTTGTAGCACTGGGAACATTTTTTCCAATTCTCATGCCTTGATATTAATCCTCAGTCAGTCACCTGCTATCATTCTGTTGATTTTTCCTGAAGTTAGCTTGCTTTGTTTATTAAAAAGAATTAGCATTAAAGTAACCTAGTTTGAGTCTCTACTATTGAGCCTTGATGAAATCAATCTGCATTTGACCTCAGGACTTCTGGCTCCAGGGCCAACACTGTGAAACCTAGATGACTAGAAGGATAGTGTGGTTGGGAGACGTCTTTTTAAAAGGCTGGGAGAGGTGAAATTGTTGCCATATAATTATGGTAGGCATGTATTTTCCTGGAAGAAAGGCAGTTCTGGTGGTGGTTCTGAGTTATTGGATGAGGATGAGGGAGAGCCCTTAATTAGCCACTGAACAAGGAAGGCACAACCCTTCAGAGGCCTGTAAGGATTCAAAGATTTTGTATCATTCCCCTGATGAAGCTGTCATGAGAGAGAGATTTTGACAGGTGAGTCAGGGAATATTGACTGAGTGGTGGTACATGCAGAGTCTCGGTATCAACTTAGATTCAAAGACAGTTTGTACGCACGGGTCTTATGACTTCTTAGCCACTTTATTAGAGATAACTTGATGCAGTACTCTGTCAGAAGGGTTCTTGCAAAGGTCCTGGTATTCCTGGAGCTACTTCTATTCCTTCTCACCTCTACATCAGGAGAAGAAATTATCTGTGCTTTGTTTCTCATGTTCTTGGTGTTGCTCTGGTTTAACATCATTACTTTGTGTTAAAAGAGCCACTATGAACTTCAGAGATGTGGCATTACCAGTCTCTCTCTCTCTCTCTCTCTCTCTCTCTCTCTCTCTCTCTGTCTCTCTCTCTCTCTTTCTCTCTCTCTCTCTTACACGCACACACACACACACACACTCACACTCACATTTATTCTGGCTTTCGTATTCTTCCACATTTTTGGTTTTTTACCCTTTCCTCCTTTTTCCCTTCTTAGTATTATTCTTGATATGAGGACTGTCTAGTTATTTAAATTGTGGAAGTTCCTCAAAAATTTCATTAGGATTTTCCCAGCAAGGTGGTATGTGGTAAGACAGCTGTTTCCTGCCTCCCTTACCCTGCCACATATGCCTCCCTATACAGACTGACCCTCACACAATTTGCTTCAGCCCCATCTTGTCTAGCAGCTTCTCTGGTGAAGCTTCCTCACCCCACAAAACAGCTTCCTGATCTAAGATCAATCAAAATCTCAAGCTCTGTGGGCTCTGTGCCTCTCAGACTTGGTGGGTGCCCAAGACCATGTGAGTTACTTATAGCCTGATAACCCCTATGACTGACTGATCAACCAGGAGTGTTTCTAGATGGAGATGATAATGGCCACATCCAGAGATGCTAAGTATCACTATATCCATGTTGCATATCCTTGCTGTGCAAAGTAAACCTCCTCCTTTGTTAAATATTCATTTCATCCCAAGGTTGAACCTGAACTAAGAGTGTGCTGATTAGTCTATGAAGTACTGGTCTTACAATTCTTACAATTGCAGTGTGAGGGACCACTGATGATTAAAAAGTGTGTCACCTCCTCCAATCCTTCTGGCTATTTGAAACTGTTTGTCAGAGATTCCAGGAAACTGGTTTATACCTTGTTCAGACTCATCTAACTTCCACATTCCCTGCAGTCTTTCAGCATGCCAAAAATATCCATAGTTAAATTTTCAGAAAGTGTATTCAGTACCATTCTAAAGCTGATATTTGAAAATAAGAATGCATCAAACAGCCTATTATCCCTCCCCCTCTGCCCAAGAGTGCACATTTAAAGATAAACTGAAAATCTTGTCTTTTTTTCAGTAGCATTTATCAAAGAACAAACTATAGTGAATAAAAACTTTATCAGGGACTGGTATTTCTGTTTTGGTGGGTTTAACTTGAAAAAGATCCTTTACAAAAGACTCTGATAATGATACTTGTTTTTTGTGAAATAGATAGTTGTAAAAATAATTAGTTTAAAAATAATTTTTGTTGGAAATATTATACTAAGGTATAAATTGTTATTTTAAATATTATTTATTGAGTTAGCAATGCAAATAAACCAGAGAATGGAATGTCATTGTTTTTTGAAACCTTATATATAATTCCTCTCTTCCTCAGAATTAAAATAATAATCACTTTGTGTTAAATATAAAAAAACCAAAATTATGGTTTAAGAAAATATTTTAATATAATTCAGTATTAATTTAGAAGAAGGTGTCTACTGGAGTGCCTCATGCATCTGTCTTTGACTCTGTGCTATGTAACATGTTTACCAGTGACTTGAGTAGAGCAAATATTGTATGCTTATTTGTAGATGACATAAAACTGGGAGGGATAGCCAACACACTGTGTCACATTCAGAATTTAGAAGACTTTTGACAGGTTAGGCTGTTGGATTGAATTTAATAAGGTGAAATTTTATGAGAATAAATGTTGTCTTATACAGGCATTCAGAGAGTCAGTTTCATAAATACTAGAAGGTGGTGAAATGTACACAGACAGTAGTTCAGAAAAAGATCTGGAGTTTTTTGTTTGTGTAATACAAATTATTGGTGTGATGTGACAAGGAAGAAAAAGAATGTGATCTTAAGCTACAGCATGCATAAATAAGGAGGTTTTAGTTGTGCTGTACTCTGTCCTAGTCAGGCCATAACTAAAGTATATGTTCAGTTTTAGGTTCTGCATTTTAGGGGTCTATTTCAGAGGAGGGTGGCTGAAATGGTGAGTGAAAGGCCTTATGTTCTTAGATTGTAAGAGTTGGTTGAAGGAACTTGAGATATTTAGCTAGCATGAAGAACAGAAAGAGAGATAGAGACTCTGTGTGTTTGTGTGTGTGCACGTACATGCGTGCCAGAGATAAGGAAAAAATAGAAACAGAGTCCTAACAATATAGGTGGCTTGTTCCAAGTTTCAGGGATGGTAAGTGGTAGAACTAGGCCTTCTGGTCCCAAATCTAGCACTCTGGAAATTATAAAGAGAAAAATTTAGACTTGATGTAAGGGAAAATTTCTTAACAGTTTGAGCCATCTCAAAGTTGAATGGGATGCATTGGAAAATGATAGGATTGTACATGTAGAACAAATTGGAGCCTCAGATGTCATCTCTGAAAACTGAGGCTCATAGGCATTACATGAGTAGTCCAAAGTCATACAGATTCAGACCCTTAAGCACAGGGTGACTGGTCACTTGTCAGATTTGTTGCAGGGAGAACCCTTTTTTATTTATATATCAGACTAAATGACTTCCCAAATCCCTGCCAGTTCTTTAATTTCTAGTTTGAATTTGCATCTGTGGTTAAGTCCCTGAACATTTTTATTTCTTTCGTGCAGGACAAATGAGGACAGGCTGAAATTTAAATTTGATATTATCAGTTGAGCAAACGTGTTTACATAGTATTGTTTAATATTGGAGAGCAACTATTGACACACCATTGTATTTAATAGAATTCACTGTAGTTAAAGGATTTTAACAGAATATTTTCAGTAGCATCCTTTTGGATATGAATGTAAGATAAGGTTTTGGATGATATGCAACTGGTTAGTACTTGGACCTAAAGAGTAGTCATTAATGGGTCAATGTCAGTTGTGAAGATACTTGAGTAGAGTGCTTCAGAGACCTTTCCAAATATTGTTTAACATTTTTAATAGTGGCTTTATATCTGGCAGGAAGCTGGGCATGATAGCTAATATGCTGGATGACAGAATGAGAATCAAAAAATTCTTGACAGGCTAGAATGGTAGACTGAATCAAGTGAGATGAAGTTTAATCATAATATATGCCAAGTTTTACACTTGAAATTTTAAAAAAACATCCATTTCGCAAGTAAGGAAGAGGAGCCATAGACATATGATAGTTTGTGTGAAAGAAATTTGGACATTTTAATGGACTGTTAACCCCTCCCAAACTAGACAAATAGATCTATTTTAAGATAGACCTCTGCTTTAAGATAGGCTGTGGTAAGACGATGATAGAATTCAGAAGAAGAGGAGAAATATCTCCACTATACTGCCTTGTTCATTTGACATCTGGAGGTGTATCATCTTTGAGTACCACATTTTAAGGAAATAGATAAGCTGGAACTCTCAAAATTGTGAGAAAACTGGAGAAAATATCAGAGAAGAAAAGACTTAGGAGAGAATGATATCAGGCTTGAACTGTGCAAAGGACTATGTTGTAAAAAGAGATACAACTTGTTCTGCTTAGCCTCAGAGGGAGAAAAAAGTGAGATATTGGTTAAAGTTGTAAGGTGACAGATTGGGCTTAACATAAGTAGAAACTTCTAACTATTAGAGCTCATCAGAAGTGGAACGGATGATGGCAATGAGCTCTTATTTTCTGGAGATCTTCAAGTAAAAGTTGGATAACCACTTATTAGGAATATTGGAGAAGGAATTCTTATAGAAATAAAAGTGGTCTGCAAGGTTTTTTCCTACTTTTAGATTCTATGATAAAGGTGTAAAGACTCCAAGAGAGCCATCATTCTGTATTGAGTAGAATAGTGGACTGGGAGTCAGGATAGCTAGGACTGTTCAGTGGGTTTAATTGTGATTTATATGACTGGGTAAATTTGAGTAAGTCACTTAACTTCTCTGGAACTTGATTGTGTCATCTTTAATGTATTTATTGGATGTGGGTTTTTTTAAGGTCTTTGACATAAGCTTTGATCTAGGAAAAATAAACAGATTTCAAGAGTAGAAATATTTCACATTTGGTATAACAGTTTTTTCAAAATTTAAATGGAGCAAGTATGAGTAATATTGGTGAAAAGTTAAGAAATTCAGAGCTTGTTTAGTAATTACTTTTCCCTGTTGTTGTCTACTTTGTTAGATCCATGACATGAAAGGCTTCAGCACAAAGTGATACAGTTACATTCTACCCATGTCAGAGTATTTCTGAGCTATCTAACTTTGGTGGTGCAACAGGAATATATGTGTGCTTAGAAATAAAGATTAAATTTCCAAAGTATGGGCAAAATGCCAGTATGGAAAAGGTTGATAAAAACAGTTAGGACTAATTGCTATGTTTGTGTTTTCCTGTACCACAGTAACTGTACACCATCATGCTTTTCACATGATTGCTAGCATTCAGGTGTTATTTGACCCCTTGTGAGTGTAAAGATGCTTCCCACCAATCCATCTTAGAGCAAATAGTTGAGAATGATAAGTAAAGACACCTTTCTTCTCTGTCTTAAGTTACATTGATCAGAGAAGTTCCACTCAATTAGTTTCTTTTTTGTACCTTATACCTTTTTTTACAGTGCAGAATTGAAATTGACTGAACTCCTGTTAGATATTAAATTTTCTAAAGTAAAGCACCTCTGAAATACAATTTATCCAACTGATCAAGAGCTTTGCTTGTTCAATTTTCAGTGCCCAATTTTGGCTTAATGACTACTCTTCCATTATAAATATTTTTTTTATTTGGTGGTAATGTACATTTCTGTGTATTTATTGTCTTTCCTAAGTATGGGTAAGGTTTATTTTGTTAGAGAAGATACTGTGAAAGACTGAGTAGATCCATTTTTAGTAATACTCTTTTTTAAGTGAATAGACAAAAAACCCCTTATATGGAGGAGAGAGAATTATTACATTATTTTTATACCATTAAAACTGTGTAAGCTGGAATTAGAGTCAAGCTCTGTTTAGGTAGAACTAAATAGTTAAGTACCTTGTATATTATTATGAAGATCTTCCTATAGAGGTAATAGAAAGTGATGAAAAAGAGCAGGCAATTGTAACACGTTTGAAATTTTGCTTATTTCCTTGGAAAAGAAATGAAATGCAAAATGCCACATAATTTTCGATATAATACATTTTTAGGTATATGTGAGCTTTTAGTCTTATTTTTAGCATTTTTGCCACTTAGTCTCTTTGAGGCTGGCCCTGACATCCCTGCCTTCCACTCATGCAGGGAGGGAGGGTGTTTAGCCAAACAAAACAGACACAGCAGATCAAAACCAAAATACTCTCTTCCCCTCCCCA
The DNA here is from genome assembly GCF_028372415.1 of Notamacropus eugenii. Classification (NCBI taxonomy): domain Eukaryota; kingdom Metazoa; phylum Chordata; class Mammalia; order Diprotodontia; family Macropodidae; genus Notamacropus; species Notamacropus eugenii. The sequence continues at coordinate 117,099,681 of NC_092874.1, forward strand.
AGAAAACTTTTCAGGATCTCCCTGCCATAAATTACCACTGTGCTCTTGGAGTATATTCTCTTCATCTTCATTAGTCATTTCTAGTTAGTATTTTTGTCCCTTCATATCCCAAAACAGCCACATTGAGATTGATTCCTGCCCCCTTAAGAACTGTATAAAAGCTATAACAGAGAATTACTTCAGTGTATATGACCCTTCTGGCTCCTTAGCTGCCTAAAATTTTTCATGTTTAGATCTTGTCCATTTCAGAAAACCTTCAGTTGAGCCCACTGTTCCTTCAAGCTAATGTCCGTATGTCTCTTCATAGCCAAACTTTTTAGAAAAAGCTTTTTATACATGTTGCTTCTGCTTCTCTTCCTGGCTTCTCAGTGCCTTTAAGTTGTACTTAAGGTGTTTTTCAGGTTACAAAGTCATTGCCCAAACCAGCAGCTTTTCCTCCCTCATCCTTCTTCACACCTTTTCAAATGACACCATTTGATGTTGTTGACCTCAGGCAACTTTCCCCTCTTAGTTTTTAGGACACTGCTCACTTGATTTTCCCTGTAACTTTGGCTACTCTTTCTCAGTTTCCATTTTTGAATTATCATCTATTCTCAAATGGTTAAACTCTTAACTTTTCCTGGCCCCTCTTCTTTCTGCATACCCTTACTCTCGCTGATCTCACCAGACCCCATGGATTCAATTGGAATCTTTATGCAAGTGACTCCCACTTCTGTATTTCAAGATCTAGTTTCCCTTCTGAGCACCAGTCCCACATCACTAACTGCTTACTGTCCATTTCACACTGAATATCTTAAAGGCACCTTACGCTCAACATGTCTCAAGCTGGATTTATCTCTTCCTCCAAATCTACTTCACTTTATAACTTGGCCGTTTTTGTTAAGTATATCACCATACGTTGTCATTCTGGTTCACCACCTTGGGTTCATTCTCTTCTCTTCACTTTTCCTCATCTCATGTATCTAATCATTTGTTATGTTTATAGATCTTACTTCCATAATAGATCTTATATTTTCTTACCTTCTCACAGTTCAACCCTTTATCATCTCTCACCTGGAAAGGGGAAAGTAGGGAAGGGAATAAACATTAAGTGCCTCCTCTGTGCCAGACACTAAGAAAAGTGTTTTTATAGTATCATCTCACTTGATCCTCACAGCACCTTGAGGGATGGGTGCTGTTATCCCTATTTTACAGTTGAGGAAACTGAGTGGCAGGTAGAGAAACTTACTCCAGTGTTAGCAAAAACTTTTCTGAGCTTATGTATGAACTCAGGTCTTTCTGATGTCAGGCCCAGTATTGTCCTCTCTAGCTGCTTCTATTGGACTGTTGCAGTAGCCTCATAATTGGTCTCCCTGCTGCAAGTCTCTCTGCTCTCCATTGTGGGGACAGTTAGGTATCATAGTGGCTAGAGCACGGTAAGACTTGAGTTCAAATCTGGCCTCAGACAGTTACTAGTTGTGTGACTTAAGTCACTTAACCTCTGTTTGCCTTAATCCATTGGTGAAGGAGATGGCAAACCGGTTCAGTATCTTTGCCAGGAAAACCCCCCAAAAGGGGTCATGAAGAGTCAGACACAACTAAAAACATCTTCGTTCTGTCCTTCACATAGCTTCCAAAGTGAGATCCCTGCAGCACCAGGTTGACCTTGTCACTCCCGTGCATAAAGCTCAGGTAGCTCCCTGCTACCTCTTAATTGACATTAAAGTACTTTACAAATTGTCTCTATGCTACTTTTCCAGGCTTATTAAACACTCCTTCACATCTCTTTGTTCTGTCCAAATAGCCTCTTGCTGTCTCTCCTGTTTGCCGTTTCACTCCAATCTCAGCGCAGTTACATAGTCTGTCCGAGTTCTTAGAATACATTCCTCTCTCATTTCCACCACTTAAAACCCTTAGTTTCATTCAGAACTCAGCTCAAGGGCCATCTCTTACTGTACTGCATGAGTCCTTTCAAAAGCTCCCTCCTTTCAGCTCCTAAAAGTCTCCTTGACATTTCATTATTTTATTTCTACACACATATATAAACATACAATACACACACATTAAAAATATATAAACAAATGAGAAACAAATGTAAGTATGTATTTATACAAGTGTATATAAAATATATGTACACATACACACGTATTTCTTATATATGTGTTTGCCATTTCCTTGTCCAGCTCATTTAGTAATCCCCTTGAGGACAGAAATTATTTCTTTTTTGTCTTTGTATCCCCAATGCCTGGCATAGTGCCTGGTGTGTGGTGGATTTTTCTTTAATAGTAATGAATAGATTGTTTCTTTGTATTGCCCCCAAACTTCTTTTCTCTTTCCTTTGATCATTCAGATCATTTGCTTTATAGTATATGTTATACATGTATATGTGTACACATTGTAGTTATATTTAAGCTACTTTGGTGGGGAGAGCACTAGTAGCTGGGGGTAGCAGGAACAGCTTCATGCAGAAGGTGGTTCTATCAGAGGAAGTCTGCAAAAGCTGCCTACAATTGAAGCAGAACCAGGAGACCTCAAATGGTGGTCAGAATGAGCTTAGAAAGATTGAGAACAGAGCTCAGACACTGGAAGAGAGAACTGGAAAAGAAGCAGAGTCCACATTATCATGCCATTTCCTTGATGGTCAGGTGGAATTCAGGAAGATACAGACTCAAATTCTGCCTCAGATACTTTGTGGATGTGTGACCATATTTAGTAACTTCTCTTGGCTCTCAGTTTTTCATCTTTAAAATGAGGAGTTGATTACTTCTGAGGTCCCTTCCGGCTCTCAGTCTGTGGACCTGAGACCTTTTTTCTAGGCTGTAATGTGAGTTAAGAACTAGATGAAAAATGAAATGCACCTAAGAAAGACCATTAGGCACACTTAAATTGGAGAATTCTTCGTCATGATAAAGCATTGCAGTGCTTTTCAAGTTGAGTTAAGCTGACTTTACATGAAAGTGTCCTGATTACATTCCTGAATGATAATAATATAACTTGCTTCTACCTCCTTTCACGTTGTAGATGAGTTACATCTGTGCATTTTTTTTTAAAAAAAACCTGCAGCATACAGGATGGAAGTGGATAGTCTATTGAGAGGAGAAACCATTGGAAAATTGTGAGTGAGAAAACTGAGTCCAGCTCTGCATTTAAAAAAATAAATTCTGACCACATAATCATGAGGTTCTGACTTAGAGATTTTCCAATATGTCTTTATAAGAGAACTTGTTTTTCACTACAAAGCCACATAACATACACAGTGATTATAGGGTCATAGAAGAAAAGCTGTTGCAGACCTCAATGGCTATCCAGTCTAGCCATAATTTTACAAATGAGAAAGTTGATGCTCAGGGCTGTTAAGTAACTTGTTCAAGGTAAACATCAGATGTAGCATTTGAACTCAAGACCTCTAACTCTCCAGAGCCATAAATAAAAAGCCAGAGTATAAATTGAATCTTTAAAATGTAATCTATGAAAAAAGAATTACCTTTATTCTCCAGCTTTTAAAATGGCTATAATTATGTGTGTGTGTAAATAAAATATCAAATATAAAACCCACAAACATACACACACTACTTCACAAGGTTGTTCAGTATGTCCCATATATTGTAGTAGGCAAGGATGAAATGAGTATATAGAGTGAAACAATTTCCTATTCTCAATGAGCTTACATTCTAATGAGGGGCAGGGTACACACAAGTATGGGAGTATATATTAATGTATCTGTCTATTTAAAAATATTCTGAGAAGAGAGTCATATATATGTATATATATATATATGCCAATGCATAAAAATAAGTAAAACATTGATATATATGTATGTGTGTGTGTGTGTGTGTGTATATAGGCAGTAGCAGTTATGATTATCAGAGAAAACTTCATGCAGAACATGGTGCCACAGACTGCATCTTAAAGGAAGAGAAAGACTGAGCAGAGGTCAGGAGGGCAAAGTGCATCTCAGGTCTGAGGGATATCTACTGCAAAGGCCTGTTGACAAATGGAGGGCACCATGAATGAGAAACAGAGGAGGTCCATTGGGCTGGATTGGGGAGTCTAGGAGTGGGGAATGAGCAAAGTCCTTTATAAAGCTTCAAGTGCTGTATGAATATGAGCTGTTCATAAAGTGAGGACTTCAGCTCACCCCTAAAGCAGGGACTTTTCATTCCAGTTAGTATATTTTTAAATTCCATACTAAAGAAAGAGAGAACTTTTTGAGTTATTTTTTTTGAAAAAAAATGAACTCAACACTTTCATCTCTAAATTTGTCACTTTTGTGGTTGTGTCATAGACAACTCAGCTCCAGTGACCACTATTTCAATTTGAAATCTTATTCCTGGTCTAATGCTATTATTTTATTCTCAAAATGGTTGACATTTCTTTCCTGGTTGCCTATTTTCCCAGAGAATGCTTTAATAAGAAGTTAATGTGTTAAAATATTAAGGGAAGAGTTTAAATTGTTTTTATCAATACGAAATAACTAATAGAAATTTTTACTGTTAGTACTTCATACTAACCCAGTTCCTACTTGACTGAACTCCTGATGTTTACATCAGAGTTGATTGCAGCAGACCAGCTTTACCTAGATGGAAGGCCCTGTGTCAACCTAAGGCAGAAATTTTTAAGCTTTTTATTCTGTTACAGATACTTCAGGCAGTCTGGTGAAGCCTATGGATCCCTTCTTAGGATAACGTTTTTAAATGCGTTTAATAAAATAGAATTGCAAAGGAAATTGATACACATGTGTATGTATATATTTGTATATGAATGTGTGTATGTTCTTTTTTAAGCTCATATACCTCAGGTTAAAAACATTAGGTCTAAGGGGTTTTTGTATTTCTGTGGTTGTTTAATACATAAAAGATGAGTTTTAACAAAATCAGATTTTGAACCTAACCCTGGTCTGTGAGTTTTGTAGATCCTTAAAAGCTAATGGGCTAATAATAAGTTGCAATTAATTTGTTACTCCTTTGAAGTGACTTTCTGGAGTAGTATAGAATGTAATGCCCAACTATAGTACTTTTGTTAGTACCACTTGAAGCAGTGAACCTCATATAATTGTTTACAACAAAAGTGGAGCATTCAGTTAATTGAATACATGCCTACTGTTAATTATTTTGTTGTGGCTAATTGATAGTCCCAGTGATCATGTTATGCAGCTATGCAGCCAGTTTATATTTTAGCAGTGAATTCATTTAATGAAGTTTGTATCTCTTATATGGATTTTTGTTAAGCTCTTTTTTTGGATATTTGTGCAATTTAAAATACAAATGTTATTTGCCAGTTATTTGATTCTTGTACATTGATTAATTTTGTATACTTGTAGTCCCATCTATGCGGAGCATGCCATTGTTTTTTATCATTTCAACTTCCCATTACAAGCAGTGATGTGTTTCTTCATGCCTTTGATGTATTAAACATATCATTGTGATCATTAACCATATCTCACAGTTATCATATATGTTTCAGATCTGTTCTTAAGATTGGCCAGGCCACGGGGAGAAGGAATTATAATCATTTGGATGTTTTGTTTTAGATTAGCATCTTGAATAATCTGCTTTATCCAAAGTATGACCCTATAAAAATGGAGAAAATACTTATTTTTTCTACTTTGAACTATTATAATTAAAAAATAAAATTTAAAGAAACTCTATCTTATATGGAGCTGGTTAGTTTAAATCTAACAAGGTTTTCCAGAAGACAAAATCTGTGCCTTAACATTTATTATATAGAAATGTAAAATACTGAGAAACAATGACATCGTTTTCATTGATTGCGAAGTCGCTGTATTTAAAAAAATATATATACTATGTACTTTTGGTTAGGCCTGTGCCCTAAAGCATCTGACTGCTAAGAAGATTGAGCTGTCATGTTGGAAACTTGCAATTGTGGTAAAACATCAAAGGAAACAGAGGTAAAGGTAAAGTTTCTATTAGAAAAATGTGTAGATTTTAACCCTAATTGGAGAAATTTGAGTCAGCCAAACAATATTTTGGTTTATTAAAATTTATTTTAATTCATTTGTTAAATTCTTACTTCAGTGTGTCGTGTTGGCAATGTAAAAATAATCTGCATTCTCTAGTCAAGTAAAATCATTTGTCTTTTGTGCCTAACCTTGAAAAGAAGGAATGATGAATTTTGGTTAAAGAAAAAAGATGCAAAAATCAGTCTTACGTGCGTATTTATGTATGTACATTTCTATACAGTTTTGCGTATACACACACACAACCTCCTCTTCAGAATGCTATCATTTAGAAAGGTGTTAATGTGATGTTTTCTCTTTCAAAAAAAAAATCTAAATCTAAAATCTAAATTCTGCTTTAATGCCTTGTTTTAATTTGAACATTATAAATAGCAGTCAGATCCTGACTAAATCAATTGTTTTTAGTCTAGTGAGTTTCCATAATATTGTTTACTATTGCATTTTGTTCCTTAGGTTGAATTAGACTCACTGTCTTCTACAGCTGTCTGCTTCTTACAAATATAAATATCTTAAGTTTAAAGTTATCTCCTGTCACTTTCTCCCCCTGTATCACATTGTTTTTAAAGAAATAGACTGAAGTATGGCTGCAGTGTTCTTTGTTTTCATGTCCCTTACCACACATACATAGAATCATACTCACATGTGCGTGTGCACATAAGCTCGCTTACGTGTATGTGTGCACACACTCTTTGGATCTTAGAATAGCGATTCCGGTATTGAATTCATGTGGTAGCTTTATGATCTTTTCACATGTTTTGTGTTGTCTGATGAAGGTAGCATTCTCTTTGGTCTTTATTATGTATGCATAGCTGACCTTTGAAGTATATTGCTTTTAAATTTTTCAAGGAGTAGATCTTAGGAAGGTGAATGAGGTTATTTCTGTATATCTTTTATGTTCCAATGAACTATTCAAATGATAGTTCATTGGCTGGCTAAGTGCCATCTATAGGATCAAACAATACATTTACAGCATTGAATAATATCACCTAAAGCTTTCTGAATTACAGTGAGCATTATGAATAGATATAATGGAATGCTCCTTACATTTTCTCTTTGCATTTTTTACTTCACTACATAACTATGTATGAACACAAGAAATGTTGTTTAGTTTGCAAGTGTTTTAGTGGCCATGGTGGGTAATCTCAGATGTCTAATGAAGTTCCAGAGAGGGGAGCAGATGATGATACATTAAGGGTTTGGTAGCGGAAATGATTTCCATACTATATAACTCAGGTTGTTATAACTGAATCCTCTTGTACTATTAAAATAATTACACAGTTGTCCACTCTCAGATTCTGTGCTAGTCTACGTCTTCCATTTGAAAGAAATTGAAAGGATTGAGAGGGTAACCCTGGATATGTAATTTGTATTGGCAGCCAAAGAATAATTCTTTTTATAATCTGATAGTTCTTTTGTCATGATGAAAATTTCCTTCTATATCAGAAAAGGAAAGAAAGGTAGTCATTGTAGTAATTATTCAGTCATTCATTCAATAAATGTATGATCCTCTATCTTCTAATTGAATATATTCAGAGATGTGAAGGCTACTGTTTTAAATAAAAAAAGGTATTGGCTAGATAATTAACAGATTTGTGACATCTCTGGTTGATTTTCTTCTTGGTAGCTTAGCAAGATTGCTTGGTCTTTTTTGTGTTTTGTAACTAACTCTATATAAATACATGTGTGTTTATATGCTTTTATATATTTACATTATCTCACTTTTCTAAACTTTCCTTTGACATCTTTAAGCATTTCCCTACTTGTGTGTCCTTTATGTTTTAGTAAGGAAGCATTTTCCCTATTGCCTTCTGTGGTTAGTATTTGGAAAGATATTGGTAAACTATTTCTCAGTAATTTCTTTTTTAAAATATATCCTAATATGGTTTATAAATTTTTATTTTACATGCTTCAGGACCTAGAAATCCAGGTAAGTTGTGAAATAAAGACCTGTAATGTACATAAATGGATTCCAAACTTGGGCATTTACATCACCTTGAGAAGCCTATGTCCGTGTAGCATGGGAAGGAAATCTATTCAGTCAGCCAGCATTTATTAAATGCCTATCATTTGTCAGGCACTATGCTAAGCTCTGGGGATACAAAAAAAGGGGCAAAATTGCCATGTCAGAGAAACTTTTAATCTGTATTAAGATTGACAGGAAGGTATTAAACATTGATTTAATTGTGCTCTTGGTTTAAGTTAATGTGTTATACTTTTCCTCAAAGATAAAAATGGAATTAAGGCATATTCTCTGCCCTTAAACAATTTGGGTCTAGATAGGGAAAAGAAACAGGTACAGATGATTATAAGCCAGTCCATGTGAGGTATGCCTAGGTTCTTAGAAGGTTAGATAGCATGATGAGTTAATCCTTGAAAAGTGAGACTAGATAAGTCATTTCAAGCTAAAGAAACAGGCAGGAAACTGTAAGTTGTATAAAGCTAACGATATGGAACCCTAAAATAAGGGACAGCAACTTGAGAGAAGGAGCAGTGCCAAAAAATACCTATATTTAGAGGGTTGGGATGAAGAAACAATTTTCAAAGTGAGGGCTGGGGTATTATAATGCCCTGTAGTGGGAAAACAAAGATTGTACAATGTCACAGAAGGCAAGAGGACAGAGGAGTATGCAGACAAGGGGCTATTTTAACTGCCTTTTTGTATAAAGACACTTTTCTTTTTGCAGAGGTAGGACTTCTGGTCACTATCATCCAAGTAACCATTTTTCACAGTGGTCTCAGATGAATTTAAATGGGTCATTTGCTGCTTTAAGAATTTCTTGTTAAGAATTTGACAATTTGATCACTTACCTTATGTAGGATGAAGAACTATGTTTGATACTTCAAGTTTTTTGTGTAAAAGCTTTTTTAACCACAAACTTGGATCTATGAGCCAGAAACTGTGGTTTCAGAAAAACAGTTGTAATATACTTTTCCATTTTTTAAGATCCTCAGAATAATTCATCATTCCTATATTTTAATTATTATACTTTTTAAAAGTTTAGAAAGTATTTTATTTTCATTCTTTTTGAAAATGAGATTTAACAAATCAGACTTGTAAAACTACCAGCTTTCCCAAAGTACTCAGCTACCACCATTTCAGGGATTTGCTTTTGTTCTCCCTTCTACTTCCACCTTTATTGCCTGTAACTCTTCCTTAAAAGAATGGTTAGCAGTATGAGGCAAGCAGTTTCATATGTTAATGTCTCCCTTGATTACTTAGAGAGTTCACAAAACATAGAATGCAATAACACAACATAAAATGTCTTGTGTAGAAATCTTTTTATTCAAAGATGAACATTAGTGTAATTTGTATTTTGAATAAAATGTAAGCATAAATGCTTAATAATAATTCTTGAGGTGTCTTTATTCCTAGCAGAGTTCAAAGACACTTTGTCTGGTGCTTAATTTGACATTTCCAAGCAAGTTGGGACAAAGTAGGACACAGCTGTTAGGGGAAAAAACAATGTAGAGTCATTCTTTGCATTTAATACAGCAATCATCTTCCTATTAATGTTTTTCTGAGGCAGTGACCTAATAGACTGCAGAATCTTCTACTGTGTATATTTATTTCTTACAACTTTTATTTGACTTTTACTTTGCTGTTGCTGCTTTTTCTTGATAGGATGTTTTCTTCATTTCTTTTTTTAGGTTAAGCAGCTGGAAGAGAAAGACAGAGTGCTAAAAAAACAGGATGCTTTCTACAAAGAGCAGCTGGCTAGACTGGAAGAGCGGGTATGACCATTTAAAATTATCATTATTTTGTAATTTAAATGGATAACCTTGGGATACTTAAAACTTGGATGCAGTTCACTTGGAAAACATTTGTAATTTCATTCATGTGGGCATTCCCTCCGTTGACATACTCAGGCCCTTGAAAATTCCTATGCTCTAAAATTCATCTGAAAGACTTCTGGTCTCCTCAAGTTGAGTGTCTTTGCACTTAATTAGGTTTATCCCTGGACGACAGACGTTAGTATGATAAGATCTGCTGGAAGTATGTTCTCTTCTGAAGAACTAGAGACACTTACCTCCAGTTTGTGATAAGGTATTATAATAGGTCTTTAGGGATTCTTAGGTAATTTTTAAATTAAATAATTTGAACCTAGAAACTAGGTTAATCTAGAATACATACTCACTTAAAAACAAAACTAAACTGACAAAAAACCTAACTTTTTGGTAAGGAAGTGAGAAATCTGAAGATGAAGTTAAAATCATTTCTTTTATAAAGAATGGCATTTCTGCTTCCACAATTTCCTCTGTAAACACAATATTCACAGAGGATCAGTTTATATTATGACATAGGGGTTGGGTACTAGACCAGTGATTCCATTGATAATATGGATCTTTCACGTGGAGAAACTCCCTTTACCAGTGCAATCTGGCACCTCTGCAACTTATTGTCTTAGCCTTGAGTAGTGATGATGACTCTTGCCAGGGTCACATAGCCAATATGTACCCAATCCTGGACTTGAACCCACCTTCAAGGCCAGCTCTCTGCTATACCATGCTGCCACTTTTACCCCACATTCTAAATTTTTTTTCTTTATGCATGTAAAGTCACATGGCCTCTGACTGATTTAATGTCATTTTAGAAGGCAGCAAATAACTCTTAAATTTGGAGTTGGACAGTAAAAAGGTAGTAGTAAAAAGCAAGTAGATTTTATTCAGTGGGTAACAGACAGTGGTCATAATTGTATTGGCATTTCTTTGTATTCTTAGCCCTTAGCCCAAGGCTTGGCAAACAACAAGCGCCTAAAAAATGCTTAGTGACTATTGACTAATGATTATGTAGCCAGAAATATGTTAAAAAGGCAATGTAGTATAATGCAAAAAGTAATGGATCAATTAATCTTAGCTTCTTCACATACTGATTGTTACTATGTATGAGCAAGTCAGGATAGCTTTCTGAACCTGATAATATTTGTACAGTGTTTTGCCTGGTTCCTGGCACAGAGTCAGCACTATTAAAGGCACATTCTTCTCCCTTTTTCTCTTTCCCCTTCCCTATCTGTACAGTGTAGTTGGGCACACATATATTTCTCTTCCCAGAAGAAAGCATTTCATAGACTTCTTAGGAAGAGAAAGTCATTATTAACTTTTAAATGATATATAAATGTTAGTAGTTGTTATTACCTGTTGCTCTAACAGAAAATATTTTACTGTAGAAGCAAGGTTAATGTAAATGATGACTATTCCCACAAAAGCCTCAACATAAAATCTATGAAACATTTATTGAATTTGCTTTGTTAAGATAAGATTGTACAAATGGACAGGTATGTAAAACTCACAAATGAAACACAATTTGTGGACTACTTTTGTCGTTGATACAATTTTCTTTGTTAATGCTTTTAAGTAAAATTTTTTCTTTTACTTAAATACATTGAAGTATTATAAATGGCAAGAAATAATACTAATGGAATGACATGTTGGACATACGAGCTCCAATAAAATATTCATTGTGTTCTGAATGGCCTCAGACAGCACAGGGAGAAGTTTCTAAAGCAACATTGAGTGGTACTGATGGACAAATGGATAAAAATGTGGGATTCCTGGTTATTCTGTTTTGATTTGCATTATGGTCATCAGTATCCTTAAAGTTTGTTTCCAGTTGTGCTAGAATTGATATCTGCCTTTTGGAATAACTAGCTACTTCTATCCTAGGGACAGGAGGAGGCAATCTGAGGTATTTGATTATTTCCTTTTTCAAAAAAATGTATCAATGTCTTCTCTATTTATATTTCTTAATGGAACCCTCTGCACTCTCCCTCCCAAAGAGATATTAGAAGGAATTTTAAGAGGAAAAAAATTTAAAATTCTGCAGAACATATCAGATTTCTTTGATGTTATATGCAATGCTTTTTCCACACCCATGGACCCTCATCTCTACAAAGAATCAAGAGAAAATGGCTTCTCCTGTCACTTTTTTAAAGCCACGCTTGGTTGTTAGCATTTGGCAATGTTCAATTTCATTTTGTTGGATTTTTCTCTTTTATGTTATAGTTATTATATATGTGTGTATATTGTTTTCCTAGTTTTGCTCCATTTTGAATCAGTTCATATAAGTCTTTTAATGCTTTTCTGTATTCATCACTTCTAATAATAAAGCAATACTTTATTGCATCTATATACCACAATTTGTTTAGCCATTCCCCTACTTATGGATACCTTCTTTGTTTCCAGTTCTTTGATGCCACAGAAAGTGCTACTATAAATATTTTGGTTTATATAAGACCTTTCTTTAATCATTGAGCTCTTTTAATATTTTATTTTAATATTAGAATATTTGTAGTGATATTATTTGGGTGATATTAAACTATTTCTAAGTTATTATTTGGTTTCACAATTTCAATATTTTCCTCTCTTTTCCATTCCCTGCTATTGTCCCTTGAGATTTAAGCAATAATTAATTCTTTCAGTAAACAGGCATTGATTAAATATGTCCTGGTTATAGAAAACCTTCATTGTTGGAGAAAACTTAAAAGTTTAGATAAAGTAATTCCTGCAATTTACAGTCTAGTAGAAGGAAAAGACACAAATCTAGGGCAAAAGGCATAGCACGAAGGATCATACAAAGAATTCATTTATGAAGTATAAGGATCAAGTGCTTTATGAAACCCAAATATGTATATATATGTATAGGAAAGCTGTAGTGATAAGGAGAATCGATTCATGATGTCTCTAAAGAGGAGGAGACATTTAAGTTGGGATTTAAATAAGTACGTATTTAACAGGCATAAAGAAGACACAGAACACAGCATCATCATGGGAGCAGTTCATGGAGTAGAGCAATATGAGAATAAGGCATCTGAATTGGGAGTGCCTTTAAACATCTGGCAAAGGACTTAGAACTTTACTCAGTAGGTAACCTGGAACTCCTAAAAAAATTTTACTGATAGAAGTGCAAAGCCCCCTTTTTTGCAGTGAGTCCAGAAAAAACAGGGTGAAGGGATAGGGAGGGATTCCTGACACCTACATTATGGATTTGAAGACTGCTCTGGAACCTTTCTTTGTAGTGAGTTTAAATGTTCAGTGACCCACAGTTCCCCAATGTAAGTATTCCATGAACATAAAAAAATGTTTAAGAAAAGCTAGTTTAAAACTTGTGGGTGAAATTGCTGTTGTGACCTTCCTGGCTCCTGCAAAGGTAGCAGATCTTGTGACATATCCAACAAAATTGACTGCACACCTTTTAAAAACCCTAGGAGCGAATTGTATTTTATTGAAAAGATCCCTGAAACCACATCAGATATTTTTTGGATCTAGCCTCAACTTCATCATTTATTAGTTTTAAGATCTTAGTTTCTCTGAGCCTTAGTTTCCTCACAGTTCTCTCATCTTTAAAAATGAAGGCAATAATTCCAATAATGAATAACAAGAATGCTTTATTTTCAAGGCAGCCTTGCAAAGTTTTATGAAATTCTACAGAAATGTTAGATGCAAAGAAATTTGACTGGATCTCAGAGCTAGAAGAAATTGGAACTACTCTAGCCCAGTTAAATGCACAGTAAGTAGTCATCTAGTGATAGGGAATTCACCACTTTTTAAGGCAATTTGTTCCACTTTTGAATAACTCTTAATTATTAAGAAATATTTCTGTATACAGTATTTTGTTGACCTGCCTTGCTACAGGTTTCAATCATTCCCTTTAGAGGCTGACCAAATTACTTGGTAAAATAAAATACAGATTTGAAAACTCTTCTTAGAGCTAACTTTCTTCAAAGATATGCTAATGTTGACATTAAAAGAGCTATAAAGCTAGGTGACATTTGTTCACCTAACTTGTACATCAAGTGTTAAAGAATATATTAAAGTTATTCTGTATGAAGTCCAAACAAAAAAGTGTTTCCTTTTTTTGTGTGATTTTTCAAAACGTGTTCTTTTTCACAAATGATTCCCTAATTCCACAGTATTTAAAACGTGGCACATTCTTCTTGATGAGGGGAATCCCATTGCTATGTGAAAGGGACTTGACTATTCAAACTGAAATGACAAAGTGGGTGAAAAATTTCATTCCCCACCTGAACTTCAGATGAGCAATGAACTAAGCCTGGAATTGAGGAAAACAAGATTAGACAGATTTGTATTTGAAAAATTGTAAAATACTTTTGAAAATTGTAGCAAGCAATAGAAATATCTTCTCTTTCTATTAATAATTATTAAGTCTTATCACACTAGCAAAAAGTTTTAATGGTGGAAGGCATATCCTACTTTAGTTGATTTCATTCCCTATCTTAATTATTGACATTTCTGCAAATCTGCTTTCTCTTTTTAGCACTATTTTTGAGTTGTCTGAGTTGAGTTTTGACCAGTTAGGATTTGCCCAGAATCAAATATTTGTTGTACATCTAGGTCATTACAATATAGCATATTCTGAGATTCATGTTGAAGAAATGAAGAAGAGGATTTGCCTACGTAATGATGACACTAAAAGCCAACTAAATGCTTACATTAATTCTATAGATCTCTATTTATTTTATATGGACTCATTGAGTCCGTACTCTTCATTTTACAGATGAGGTAACTAAAGTATACAAAGCAGGGATACTTAAACATTTTTGTGTCATGGACCTTGGCAGTAATATTTTTCATAGTTGAAGAAAATGCTAACTTTTTTTAGAGGATAGTGGAAAATAAAGGTGTAATTTTTTTCCCATCTAAGTTCATGGACCCCCTGTATTCTGTTAATATACCCTTTGAAGATCTATAGACTACATATATTTAGAACCCCTGCTCTATTGCCTTTATAGTAATTCATTGGATGAAAATCAGATGGAAAGAGAAAAAAGGGTCTTATTCTCAGTAAGTCATGAAGACCAGTGTGAGGATTTCTTATGATTTTGAGAAGTTAAGGGTCAAAAGAACTGTGAAAATGGAATTGCAGCATTTAACTTAACAGTAATGTGTGGCATGTTATTTTGACTTTATAAACTCCTATTGACTTTAGCAGATGTTTGCAAATTAACAGCCCACATTCTATAGAGTTAAGGGGAATGCATTCTGGTACAGGCCTGACTCAGAGCACACAGGAAAAACTGGGATAAAGGTAATGTCATTATGAAGAAATTCATGGAACTAGTTCATCACCTACAGAGAGAAATGCTAATTAAATTCTAAGATAATGTTTATATTCAATGAACAGTTTTTAAAAGTCTCTCCCTAGTGAGTAGGTGGTGCATCTATCTGTTGTATCATAAAGTGTTGGGACACATCTCTATGATTAATTGCCTTCCTTTTTGATTGCTTAACTACTTTTTTGTCAGTTAGAAGCTTCATTTCTGTGTGGCTTAGGAAAAAAACCCCAAAACAATGCCAACACTGATAGTAAAAGAAAATGACAACAAAATAGATTATTGTCAACGCAGTGTATGCCTTATGGGGAGAGATTATTTTTCATATTCACCACCAGATGAAGTCTGTCACTTATCAAGTATTTCAGTGAGTGGAGTAGTGTTAGCCTTTTCAGGAAATTAATGTAGGATTTGTCCTGTAATGGGGCACCAGTGACAGGTGTGATACTAAAACAAACAATACTGTTCTTAAGGGGATAGCTGTTCATAAGTTTGATTTATAGGTTAAAATTCCTTTCATTTTTTTGTTCACACCCCCTGCCCCCATCTGGGTCCTAAAGAGCTGTCGGCATTTTTTAAGGCACATTAATAAAATATGGTCTTCAAATTATTGCATTGTCTTTAAAACAAAATATAATGGTTTTATTTAAAGACTTTTTAAAAATCTTTCAGGTAAAGAATATTTCTGGGCAGGTAATCAGCTTATTTAAATTGTACCAGATTAGACTTGTAGATGAATGTCATTCATCAGTGCTAAAGGTTATGTTCTTCTCCTGGCACCTGTGGAGTTTATGTACATTTCTTTCCCATTCATGTTGAAATAAGATCCACTCCCCAGAGGTTTTTGTCGTTACAGAGAGTTGTGGAAAGGAGGGTTGCTCATGTCAGTGAATTTTGATGGGAAAGGCTATAAAAACCAATCTCACTTTTAACTGTCATGCCATTCAGAGCAATCACGAGTACAGTGAAACAAACAGCTTTGAGCTATTACCTTTATTATGCCTCATTCTTTAAGACCTCATAGTTAGGTCATGTTTGTTTAATTACATAGAAGCAGAAAAAAAATTAAATTCCCCATAAAAATACTATCTGCTTTTAATAAAATATATAAAATATTCAGATTCAAGGATTAATCCAATAAAAGAAAGTCTATTCCAGTTTTTCAAAAGCAGTATATGTAATTACATGAACAGAGTGAATAAATCTGTGTCTGACAATGTGGAATGGGGAATAGGGCAGTAACCTGCATCTATTGTCAACAACTCCTATGGATGCATTGACTTTCCTGTGAAACTGTCTGAATTTCTTAGTGGGAAATGTCTGTTGGATAGTCTGGAGATAACTATTTTTAACTAGCATTTGGGACATCAAACTTATATGTTTTTCTGGAGTTAGCTGTTAAAAACACATCCTGTTAAAATGATCTTCTTAACTGGAGCCAGTTTATTCTTCCATGTGTAAGTTTGGAGGAAGGATTTGCAAATCATAGGATCAGCACTTAATTTGGGGCTCTATTTACCATGTATGCCATCAAGAAGTATTAACCTTAAGGTAAAATGAGAACACAGAGTACAAAGCTGTGAGCTGATGGCACACAGTACACCAGGTATTAAATAGCATTATCCATCCTGCTTGCTACAGTAAATAGGATTTCACTATTATGATGTGTCAGGGCTTTCAGTGAAATCAAATTTACAAGACACTAAACTGCCATCCTTTCTGCTGAGCGGCTTTATTCTGGGATCTTGTTTTCATATTAATCCTGTTGGTAGGAAATACTTGTACCAATTGTGCATGGAAATTATAATTTAATGATCTCTTCCCTTTCTCTATTCAGGGCTTAAAATGGACCACTGTGCTTTGCAACGATAGCCCCAGGGCTCTGAAGAAGAGATAATATACAGTTTAGCTTTAGAGCCAAGTGTTGCCTTTTTGTGAGTGCTTGTGATGATCATAAGTACTAAGATGCCCATAATATGGCTTTTGTATTTATACTTTCTCAACTCTTAATATTTCCTTTGCCTTTTGACAGATAATATAATAAAATAATTAGATTTCTTAATTAACACTTTTCCAGTAACTGTGTTCCATTTGCATAGGAAGGTATAGGTTTAAGCTAAGATTGGAAGAGTTGTGAAACAGAGGAGATATTTAGCCTTTAAAGAATTTTACACAGTATGTTTGGATAAACTCAATAGTCTGTCATATTTGAAAGACAAAACATTATTTCTTTTCTTGAGTTTTTCCTCTCACTATCAATAAGAATATTACAGCAGGAATTCGTTTCCTCTGTTTACATTTGGGCCAAAGCCACTGTTTTCTTTGTAAAAGTCAGTAATCCATGCATTTTTTAAAAAAATTAAATAATGATCATTTTGATTCTTGACTTCTCAAATATTTATTACTTTTTACAGTATTCCTTTGAAATAGGCCAATAATTATGGATGTCCCTATTTTTATACCCCCAGTACACAACCTTGTTAGTTTTTAAAGTAAATTTGTGAACTCTTATTTAGAAGAAACATTCTTCAGTCTCTGCTTTGCACTCAAATTTCAAGACATCTGTGCATCCATGAGAATGTTATCCTATTTCCAGACATTGGCCAGGGTCACAGAGAGAGATCATTGATATTATAGTCATTGTCCAATAATACTAAGATTCTATATTATTATCAAGAAGTTGGTGCAGATACCAGTTCTAGTTGCTCTGTAAAATAGATAAAACATGTTTCTGGTTTGGCTAGTAGTAGGCTAGTTAATAGAATATTCAAGATCTCATGAGGAGAAGGTAGATGCCTACAGTTAAATAATAAATAAAGAGGCTGTGATATGACAAAGCCAGGATCCTACCTTCCTAAAACTTAGGAAACCCTTACTGTGCTTCTGACAGGGCACTGGATTGACTACTAAATGTTGGCCTCTCTTAGGAGATAACTAATTGCATTTGCAATTCCAACTAGTAAGCCAAATGACAGATTGTTAATTTGCCATTAGCCTAAGTACTGAATGGGATTTGTTACAAAGGCATTTTCATTTCCCCTGCATCCTTCTCTTCTCTGAACTGAGGGCCAGGAGAGGAGTTGACACTTTCAAGTCCCCAGGGCAAGGGGTACTCCTGTGGCTGCATGCTCCTTCTTGCTTAATATTTAAAATTATTATTTAATTTTGTTCAGACCATTTTGTTAATTTTGTTCAGAAACTTTGGTTTCTGAAAGGAGGGGGAGAAAGGGATGGTTAGCATCATCACAATCCTTTTTGTGCTGGGGCCTCAGGTGCTGGCAGCTGGAGGGTGTAGGGGTCTGGTAGCTTACCTGATGCTGTGCTAGAGTGGGTGTTGGTGGCTGAGAGGAGGTGAGGTGTCTGTGCATTTTTGTGGGGCTATACTGAAGCTTGGTTGGGAGTGTAAAGGAATGTTCTGGTCACTGGAGGATGCTTCATCACTGGGGCTGTGCTAGAGCCACGGTAGATGTGGTGGTTCTCCGAGCTAGAATCTGCCAGTTCCCCTGGCTATGTGAAGGCCCGGGGCGGGGGGGGGGGGGGAGAACAGTATTGGTGCTTGCTTCCTCCAGCACTCTGGGGCTCAGGGTCTCTGCTGGTTTGCTGAGGTGAGGCTTACCCAGGATTCCTCCTGTCCTGTACTGCTGTCCCTTCCACTACAGGGAGAAGAATCTTTCCTGTTAATCCCCCAACCCTCCTAGGCTAAAAGACTACTGCACCCTGTCTTTCTCCTGGTTCTCCTGTTCCAGGATTTTTTCTGGGGTGATATTTTCTGGGTTTTTCGAGGTCAGTAAGTGAGGGCTAGAACGACCCCCTGCTTATTCTGTCATCCTGGCTCCTGGAAGACCAATATACCAGTATTCTTAAAAGAATATTTTTGCACCCAGTGAAAAAAGTTTATTATAGTTGTGGTCAAAATGATGCATCAAGATAATTAATGTTGTAGCATATGGGGTAGATTGATAAGTTAGCTATGTACACTTGACAGCTTTGGGCTTTAGTTATGAGAGTGGTAGAAATGAAGAAAAAGAGAAAAGGTGATAAATATTATGGAGAAGGAGTTGCATGGACCATATATGGTAAAGAGAAATCAAAGATCAACAGTGTCACAATGATACAGGACAGGCAAACCAAGATAGGTATACTGCTAACAAATAGGGCAGGTTATGGAATGAAAAAGAAGGTTCTCAAGCCTCAACTGTCATTTTAGGTAACTTTCTGTCACCACATTTAGCAAGTAAGTAAGAGGATCTTCAAAAGCCTTGTCCCTGAATCCATTGTCCTTTCCTTACTGTACTCATTCTTTAGCACTCTCCTCCAACCATGAAGTCCACTCCAGAACAGTATATTCAAGTAGTCATTTTACTTCAGCACATAGGAATATCGGGATTCAAATTACATGCAAATTAAGTATGTTACAGGTACCTGACTTATGTTTAGCCCTTCTTATTCACCTTTTTTTTTTTTAACTCTCAGTTCTAAGGCCAGCAGTTAATATAAGGAAAAAACTTCCTAGCCATTAGAGCTATCCAGAAATGGAGTAGGTTAAGTATGTAGGTAGTGAGCTTCCCATTTTTGGAGCTCTTCAGCTGAATGCTAAATGACATTAGGTTACTGGAGCAGGATTTTTACCTATGTACAATTTGTACTAGATATCCTCTGAAATGCTTTCCAACTCTGATAATGTTTTCTTGACCTTTTTGTTCAGTTGGAAAGAAAGTTTATTTTCATTCTGTGCCCCAAGTTTACTTCTTTTCTACGAATGGTATATCCTATGGGTCACTCAAATTTGTCTCCGGCTTATCCATTTTCATGAGTTTTGCCTATAGAATTACTCTGAACTAGACATACCAACTTACTTATGTACCAGTCAGCTTTCCTTTCCCTCCCTCCTTCCATTCCTTCCCCCATTCTTTCTTTCCTTCCCTCCCTGTCCCTTCTTTCTTTCTCTCTGTTCTCCTTCCTCCTTTCCTTCTTCTCTATCTCATCTCCATTTCTTGCCCAGCAGAAAGGAAGTCCAATGACTGCTCACAAGTGTGATGCATTTCCGTTTCGACTTTTGCTCTCCTTAGGTAGCCTAGTGACTTTTGCTCTCCGAGGTTCACCTTGTTGGGGTTGTGCTTGAGTGTGCACATTCAGTCTACTTGAGCTCAACTGCAGTTCAGAATTTCTGAGGTCAAACAATCCTCCAGTTTCAGGTTCTCTTAGCAGAAATTACATTTGTGTGTCACCATGCCTGGCTCCTTTTGCATTTTGCTGTC
Source organism: Notamacropus eugenii (assembly GCF_028372415.1). Lineage (NCBI taxonomy): Eukaryota > Metazoa > Chordata > Mammalia > Diprotodontia > Macropodidae > Notamacropus > Notamacropus eugenii. The sequence continues at coordinate 117,119,963 of NC_092874.1, forward strand.
CATGGCTGTGCCTTTGCTGTTTTTTCTGAAATCATAATTTCTCTAAACATTTCAGGTTTCTTAACTTCTCATCACAGTGTTACCATTCAGTGGAATATCATGCTCATTACATAGTCTATTGTTCCTTTTTAGATAAACATGAGTGTATCCACAACCTCATTACGGTTGTTTTTGGTTCACATAGGTTTTCTATATATGAGGGAAGATACTTTTACTGTCCTTGAATCAGTTTAAAGTGGCAACAGGCAAAGTATGAGGTATAGAGAAAAAAGAATAATTAACATTAACAACTAATAAATTTGTGATATCCCCATGTTAACTTTCTGCAGAGTACTTAAATGTAGCTAGAATCACTATTACTATATTTCTGTAGTTATAGAAAAATACCACGTAATAAATTTTGAGCTACTATACTATTTCTTCATGTTGTAGTTTTTTAAAGTATAGAAACTTGGCAGCCATTCCTAGAACTACTTGTCAAAATTCAATAGCATGTAATTAAAAGCAAAGAATGCCATTTCTCTGTTGAATATATTTAAAAGTTATATCATGTATCATTTGAAATTGGCATAGTATTCATTTTCCAAAAGAATTACACCAGAAAACAAAAAGGTAAGTAGTTTTAGTCCAAGTAGAGTAAAACTTTATGCAGTGACTGAATACACAGAAATATCTGTTATATTCCAACTGCTTAACAGGTCAGTTATGGAAAAGCTAATTATTAAGTGATTGTTCCTTTAGAAATAGCCAAATGAAGCAAGAGAATATCATAAAGTTGGGAGATATTTGGAGTCTTGCCGGTCAGAGTAATAAAATTGCCTTGGACACTTAAAACCTGGGTTAATTTTCCTCTTAATGTACCTTTGTGTCATCTTTTCATTTAGCTGCAGATTCCTTCTTTCTTCTAGCACTTGGAACTAATATTAATATGTCAACATGGATAATATAGGGATAAAGGTGACACTTTTATAAAAGCATAGACTTACAGGTTGAATTGATACTGTTAGTAATCATGTATTCCAATCCCTTCTTTATACAGGTGAGGAAACTCTTTTCTTTAGTGTAAGTTTTAGAATTCTTCTAATAGTAGCTATGACTATTGACTCATATAGTCGGGTTCAAGCTATAACCTCACCTGTTAAAAAACATAGGATTTATTGGGATGGCCATCCCGAATTTTGTGAAGATAATTTCCGTATCTTGGGTGCCTCCAGCATTCTTTGCCTCTCCTAGATTCTCAGTGAACAAAAACCAGTACTAACATTGCCTCAACCCAGCTGGTATTATTCCAGGAAAAGAATTGTCATTCTGATCTAGGAGCATAGACTTAGTTTTGGAAGGAGATGTAGAAATCACATACTTCAGTCCTCTTTCATTTTACAGAATATCAAACTGAAGCCAAACAATGTTTAACTCCCAACTATATTTCAATTCCAGCTGAGTAGTACTTGTATTTAAAAATTAAAACTAAACTAAAACTTAAACTAAAAGCTTTCTGGTGATCTAATAGGCATCTTGTCCATTTGAATAGCCCATATCTAAGTTTATTATAGACCTCAGTAGAAAAAAGTGATAAATTTTCAGAAAAACTTTTGCCTACTTTGGTAATATTGCTCTATTCTATAGAAGTTATAGATTTTGATGTAACACAGTTATAATTATTAATAACTCACTCTTAGCTTCATAGTTTACAAGGTGCTTTCCTTACAGTAATTCTATAGAGTAGATAATGTTTTATTATCCTTCAAATTTTGCATATGAAATTTCATTCCACTGATGTCCTCCACTGATCCCTCATCCTGTTATGAATGTGACCCTTGGTGTTCTTCAAGGTTCTCTCAGTGGAACTGAAATCCCAACTGCTTATATCAAACTAGGAAAGCTTAAATGATGGCACAGCAGTGGGTTAAAGTTCCGTTTCTACCACAATATTTTAGTTTACAGATAAGGAAACTGACTGAAATGAATGGAGATTAAGCAACTTGTCTGTATTCACACAGCCTACGAAGTATAGGCATAGAGGGACCTTTTAAAATTATTATAAAAAGCATTTATCTAAAATTATAAGTAGGCGTTATATGCAATGGGGCTGCCCTGGAATCTTTTTCCAGTGAATACAGGAATATTCATAGCAGAGCTAAGACTTGAGAACAGGTTTTTATGACCTTCCATGTATAGGGTTTTTAATGTTATATGTCATATAAATCCTTAATGAATCTTTTGGTGAAATGACCCCAGTTATTGGAATAGTGATAAAATCTTGATACTTTGCTTTCCTCATTAATTTTTCTTTTTTTAGTATAATGATAATGAAAACATGTAGGTTATAGGGGATAACCTGTTGAAAAGAAAGAAAAAAAGAATAAAAATATACTTTAGGTTCAAGAGCTGAAGAATTTCAGACAAAGGTGAAAAAGGTACGGAAAACCTGGAACTGGGGGGAGAGAGAGTGATATGATAGCTTTGTGGTTCAGATTTAAAAGGGCCCATTCTAGCTAGGAGTTTGGAAGACAAGATTAGGTCGGGAATCAGCCAATCTGTTGAGGATGTGGTATTCAAAGATAATTTACTTAGAGTAGGAGGAAAGCATGTAACTAAGCCCCAGGTTCCCATGCTGTATAACTAAAATCTAGGGAACAGTATTGCAGAGGGCTGAGAACTTAGTTCAGTTCAGTAGAACTGAGTTACTATCAAGGATGGTAAAGAACAAAAAAGAAAGAGCTAAGTTATCAGGTGGCTCAGTAGATGGAGCACTAGACCTGAAGTCTGGAAAACCTAAGTTCAAATCCAGCTTCCAGACACTTAAGTTATGTGACCCCGGACAAGTCACTTAACTTTTCTTATTTTCAATTTTATCACCTGCAAAATGAGGATAATAATAATGCCTGCCTTCCAGGTTTGTTGTGAGGATCAAACAAATTAATATTTATAAAGTACTTTGGAAACCACACAGCACTACATTAATGCTAGCACTAAGAAAGCAAGACCCATTCTTTTTTCCCCCCACTTAATAGTATTTTATTTTTTCTAATTACATGTAAAGATAGTTTTCAGCATTCACTTTTATAAGATTTTGAGTTCCAAATTTTTTTCTCCCTCGCTCCTTTCCCTCCCTCTCCCCAGGATGTCAAGCAATCTGATATAGGCTATACATGTACAATCATATTAAACATATTTCTACATTAGTCATGTTGTGGAAGAAGAATCAGAAAAAAAGGGAAAAACCACAAGAAAGGAAAAAAAAGAGAGAGAAAAAATATGCTTTAATCTGCAATCAGACTCCATAGTTCTCTCTGGATATGAATAGCATTTTCCATCTTTTGGAATTGGCTTAGGTCGTTGTATTGCTGAGAAGAGGTAAGTCTATCAAAGTTGGTCATCATACAATGTTGCTGTTACTGTGTACAATGTTCTCCTGCTTCTGCTCTCTTCACTTGGCATCAGTTCATGTAACTCCAGGATTTTCTGAAATCCTTCTGCTCATAATTTCTTATAGTACAATAGTACTCCATTACATTCATATACTACAATTTTTTTCAGCCATTTCCCATTTGATGGACATCCCCTCAATTTCTAATTCTTTGACATCACAAAAAAAGCTAGAGCCATTCTTAAATTGATAAATGGTGGAAGGATATGAACAGAGAGTTTCTCTGTTTTTTAGATAAATTTCTCTGTTTCTTACATCACCATAAATATCTTAAGTATCCTTCTTCCTCTCCTTCTAGAAGTGTTTCCCACATGACAAATAGGTGTTTTTTTAGAGGATTAAAAAAGCAGTACAATTGAAAAAGTCCAGAAATATGTGAAGTGTGTAATATCAGTAAACCTTTCACCTTCATAAAGGAATAGGTTGGGGATGTCTTCTCATATTTCATCATCCAATGCCTGCTTGATCTTTGTTGTTTTGTTACATTTACTGTGTGTGTGTGTGTGTGTGTGTGTGTGTGTGTGTGTTTTCTTTAAGGAGCAGGTTGTAATTGAATCTATAAAAGGATTTTTTGTGTGTCCTGAGACAGATGCCCACATATTTTGTTGTTATTCAGTATGGGAGTTCACTTTCTATTATTGCTTCTTGTGTTTTGTTATTATCATATAGAAATGCTGTTGATTTTTGAGGATTTATTTTGTAGTCTATAATTTTTCTGTAGCTCTGAATTTTCTCAATTAATGTCTTTGCTGATTCCTTAGAGTTTTCTAAGTAAACCATCATACCATTAGCAAACATGTATCTTTATATCTTTTTACCTATTTGTGTTCCTGTAATTTCTTTCTCTTATTTTACTACTGTTGCTAGCATTTCCAGAGTTATGTCAAATAATAGTGGAAAGAGTGGGAATCTCTGCTTTACTCCTGTATACATTCAAAAAGATTCCAGTACTTCCCCATTGCATATAATGCTTGCTTGTGATTTCAGATAAATACTTTTTATAATAATTGAAGAGGTCCCTCTATGCCTGTACTTTGTAGGGGTTTTAGCATAAAAGAGTTCTCTGCTTTGTCAGAGGCTTTTTTTCTGCATTTATTGAGATGATCTTGTGGTGTTCAGTGTTTTGATTTTTAATAGGATTATGTTTATATTTTTCTAATGTTGAATCATCTTTGCATTCCTAAGGAAAATCCTGCTTTAGCATAGCTTTCTTGGATAAGTCTCTTTAGTATGTTTGATAAGATTTTGTTTAAAATTTTTGAATCAGTGTTCGTTAATGATATTAGCCTGTAGTTTCCTATGTTTATCTTTACCTGATTAAGATATTATGACTATGCTTGTCTACTAAACGGAATCTTAGAGGGATCTTTGTCATTTTTTGAGAATAATTTGTGAGATATAGGTGCTGGAGTTTTTTATTTTTGGTTAAAAAAAAAGTTTGATAGAATTCTCCAGGACCAGGAGTTTATCTTTATTAATTCCTTTATAGCTAGATCTATTTCCCTTTCTGCAAGTGAGTTATTTAAAATCTCTATCTCATGTTCTGATGGTTTGGGTATTTTTTTTTTTTTTATTTCTGAAAGACTTCCTCAGTTGGTTTTGTTTTCTCTGTTTTGTTAGCATATAACTATGCCTAATATATTTTTATTTATTCTTTGTATATCTTCTTGTTTTGCTCTAATCTCACCTTGTTCATTTGCTATTTTATTAATTTAATTTTCTGCCCTCTTCTTTTTAAGCAGATTAGCTGAGGTTTATCAGTCATAGTAGTCTTCAAAGAATCACCTTTTAATTTAAAAAAAAAATTCTATAATTTTTTTGTTTCCAATTTATTTCATCTCTAATTTTTGATATCTCCTCTTGTGTTTTTTTAAAGTTTGTTTATTTGTTGGTTTTCTAATTTCTAAAATGAATATTCAGTTCATTAACCAATCTCTTTTTTCTATTTTAATATATGTTTTTAGGGATATGATTTCCCTGCAGACCTTATGTAACGTTATTACAGAAATTTATATATGTTGTTTCACTAGTACATTTTTCTTTTACATAACTATTATTTCTGTGATTTGTTCTTTGATTTGCTCATTATTTGGAATTTCATTATTGGATCTCCATTTGAGTCTGTATCTTTTATATATGGTCCCCTGAGCTACCGTCCATTTTATTGCATAATGGTCTATAAAGGATGTATTAACAATTTCTCCCTTTTTTATATTTGTTTACAGTTTCTCTGTACCCTAGTACGTTGTCAGTTTTTGTAAAAATTCTCCATGGTGCTGAAAAATAACATCTGTGCACACACATATATGTATATTTTCTTTGGCTGTCCTCTTTTTTCTTTGTTAAACTTATGCAAAACTGAAACAGTGATATTGAAGTCTTCTTTCACTGTTGTATCCAGTTCAGATATTGTTTCCTTTATAAATTTGTGTTGTAAGGTATTTGGAGTGTATAAGTTGACTGCTGATATTAGTTTGTAGTCTGGTTTCTTTCAACATACTCTAATTTCATTGTTATCCCTTTTTGATTTTTGAATGTTTCTTTTTGCTTGGTCAGATAGCAAGATTACAACTCGTGCTTATTTGGACTTGATACATAGTAAATTTTTTCCATTCCTTCATTTTTATTTTTATTTTTATTTTGTGTTTGATTTAGTTTTTTAAGTGTTTCTTGTATGCAACAGATTGTGAGGTTTTATTTTCTTACCAATTTATCACCTTTCTATTTTTTTGGATTAATTTAAAGTTATAAGATTTTGGTTTTTATTTTCCTCTCTCTATCTCTAATATTGTTTTTTCATTTGTGATATTTTCCCTGTTCTGTTGTAAACACAGTATTATATTCCTTCAGCTATCTTACTTTAATCTTGTTCTCCCTTACCCTCTGATCTTTTCCTCTTATTTGTTATCCCTTTCCCTTTGGAGTATTGTTTATTGGTTCCTTTTTCATCCTTACTTTTATCTGTTCAATGTTCCCTATCTTTCTTCTCAGTTAGTTTGTACTTTAAAGTCTTCTGATCATTTTAGGAACTTGTTAAATTTAACTACTATGTGTCTTGAAGTTTGGAGCCTTGGGGTTTTTTTGTTTGTTTGTTTTTTAGAGGCACTCTGTTAATTCTTTCAATTGCTATTTCATTTTCTACGTTCACAAATTCAAGATCGTTCTTTTCTTTTTCCTTGATTTTAAATTAAGGTCTTTTTGTCTTGTCATGTTCTTCTCTTCTTCTAGATTGTTGTTCACTTCTGTACATTTGCATTCCCAACCTGTTCTCTCTTTTTTTGAGGCTTGCCATTGCAGACTCCATTTCTTTGTCTTCCGCCCATTGTTTTTGCCCTGTAGGCCATAAATTCTGCACTCATAATTCTCCTTTCTCTTTTGAAGAACTCAAGAACAGCGTATTTTGATTCCATCTTCTCCACAAATTCCACAGTGTCTTCTGTCTCATAGGTTATTGAATTGTTTTGCTTTATTTTGCAGTATTTATTCATAGATGCTCTAATTTTACTAGATCTAGAGGTCATATTTCCTCTTGTTACTGTTTCTGATATGTTATTTGCTTATTTTTAGTGTCTGAGTTTTCTTCTTCTTGAAGTCTTTGATAATTTCAAGTTTTTTCCCTCTTATTTTCCCCTAAGACACACTTTCTGACTCTGTCCCCTCTAATAGTGTTTTCCTTGGGTGTCTGGATCTCCAAATATCTTAGCCCCTTACCATTTTGAGGACCTTGAGATGAACTAAAAATCTTTCTGATTTGCTAAACTATTAACTTCTTCAGCTCTTCTCATAATTGACTCCCTTCATCGTTGTATGTACTATAGTAGCAAGATTTAGTCAGTAGTGGAATATGAGAGAGTTATTAGAGAGTTAACTGAGGCACAGAGATGTTCAATAGCTTGTATAGTGTCTGACTATTAAGTATCCAAAGTAAGATTTGAACTTAATTCATCCTGGCTCCTTGGCCAGCACTGTATCTACCATACTAGGCTGTCTCATAATTGTCTTTAAATCATCCAACAGGTTTGTTATAATACTTAACAGGCATGTGAGAGGTTAGGGGTGATTAAAACTCCTTCAGAATACCTGGGGCTTAGGGAACATAGGAAGGGCTGATGGTATTGTCATTACCCGAAGGGGGTATTAGTGATTCACTGGTCTTGCCAGTGGTTTAAACCAAAGGTGTCAAACATGCTGCCCCACTTGCTACCCACACTACTCCTAAACACTGCATGAACCAGATTAAAATGTAATTAAGGAAATATTTAGCAAAATAAATAAAAATACATTACAATATGAATAGTGTTAAATTTATGGTTTTCTAAGTCAGTGTGCCAGTTTAAGTTAAACACTCACATGCACACGCACACACATGCAAGTTCATGCGCAAATTATAAAATATAGGCCTATTGCATCCTCAGGACACAAGTATCTTAATAGGTATTATCCATCAAGTTGAATTGAGAGATCCAGGGAGAGAAATCTAAGAGTGTAAGAGAGAAGAGATCATTCCATCAAGTGCATATTGTGTTCCCAAAGGGGTTGCAGGGAAGGGTATTCTGACAATGAGGGTAAAGATGTATTATCGTTTCATAGAAATTGCTCATATAGTAAAGTGGCTAAGGGTATTCCAAATTTAAAAGAGGTATAAGTGTAGTTCTTGAGAATGAGAACGAAGGCTTATGACATGTTTCAGAGATACAGAGCCCTAGGATCCAAGTCCTAGGGAAAATTGCAGTACTCAGGACAGGCTGGGGACAAGAACATGAACTAACTTCCTTCCTCCCTCCCTCCCTCCCTCCCTCCTGCCTTCCCTCCCTCCCTCCTTCTCCTCCTTCTCCTTCCTTCCTTCCTCTGTCCCTCCCTCCCTCCTTCTCCTCCTTCCTTCTTTCCTCCCTCTCTCCCTCCCTCCCTTCCTTGTATTTGGGATTTGGAATATATCTTCATATAGTTTAGAACAGTAACGTGAAGAACTTACAATAGTAAAAGTCATTAAAGTACTAATTTTTACAAAACTTTGTGTTCTTAGCACCATTGGCTATCCCATAAAAATTACTCCCAATTATTACCTTTCTTAATAATGGTTCTTTGTTGATTAGATTCCTTGTATAACATGCTGAGATTAGAGATTTTTCATACAATTAAAGTGACTAAAACTGCTACCCCAGTGACAAAAAAAATTAAGTGAACTAAAGCCTTTTGAGAATATAGCCTTTCCTATGTTTGAACCTCTGACATCTTCTTGATGTGATTTTAATTTGTGTTTGATATTGCTACAACTACCTCTTTGCCTTTCTTGCCATGCTTAAAAAACTGATCTTAGTTGGACCCATTAAGCTTTTCTCCTTCTTATTCATACACATATTTTAAAAATTGTTTCTCTAATCAGTAATGCTGTTAAAAGATAAATGACCAGAATATCTGTTGCTTTTCCCTACTCAATAGAGTGAATGAACTTTGTATGATAAGCAAAAGTTCTGCAGTTGCGGGTAAATATTCTTTTTACATATAGTATGTAATTCAAGATAAAAGGGTAAATAATGATTTGACATATTATATGTAATATGACATTTTTTCATTAGTTTTTCAGTATGTGTAATGTGTTAAATATCTACTGTCAACACATCTTGAATATATTTTGATTTTTTTAAATTGAATGATTATTTTCCTACTGTTTTTATATTATCTATTTCCCAGGTCTATGTATTAGCCAAAGAAGTATTTTTCATTGTGAAAATTACTTTATTTACTATTTAGCAAAACATAGCACTTGTTGGATAATCCCATTATACATTTATATTTTAAAAAAATGAAAGCATTATGACTATAAAATATTTTATGGACATAGTATAAAATTTAAAGAACTGAAATAATGGGCTCCAAGTTAGAATGCCATTCCCTTCAGTAAGTTGACTTTTTTCTGAAAAACTTCAGGATAAATATGTGTAGTAATACTTATCAGAGATTAAAGCATAAATCTACACATATAATGTATGTATATATGTTTTAGAAATTCCTCTAGCTACACTCCAATTATTTCTGTTATTTTTCCTTTTAATTATTTACAGCCTGATTTATATATTTAATACTCAGACCATGGTCTTGCCAGAGTCAGATAAGATGGAAAATATATCTTTTTGGTCAAGAATTTCATTATAACCAATTTGACCAGGCTGGCTTATTAAGTTAGCTCTGGCCTTTAAGGCTTCTCCTTCCCAACTTCCTGGTTCCCATTTTGATTTGGAGTAGTTCTAAGAGATTAATAAATTTAATTTAATTTTCATATTATTATCCCATAATATTTCAGAACCCCTTTTTGGTAGTTACTTTCTTTTTGTCCCCTTTTATTTTCCTCTTTGTCCTTCCTTTCTAAATCATCAGCTGTTGAATAGAACTTGACTTTATGTAAGACTTAACTTTCCTATCTTGACCCAATGCTATTACCGCCATTCTTTATAATTAGTTCATTTGGTGCCCTAGGATACTTTGCACTTTCCTATTATGTTTCCCTTTTGCACTTTTTTTTTAAACCACATGTAGACTGTCTTGAATCAGGAGAAACTTCTTGGTTTACTCTCTTTGTTCTACCCCATGTCTGTACTTTGTCAATACTGAAAGTATTGAAGCTCTCTGTAAGACTTTAGAAGTGGATTTTAAACTGTTACAGCTAAATGTACCACCAATTGCTATTAAAAAAAAAAAAACTAGTATGGAAAAATGATCAACTCACCTTTATGTAGGACTTGAAATTTCACAAAACCTTTGAAAATAGAGGCTGTTGGAAGAATTTGTAGATGCAAATCCATTCTTCTCTCCACCCCCCAACCCCATCCCACACAAAATACAAATCCATGCCACTGATACTACCCAGCTATGTTTTGATCAGTTCCTGAGAAGTTGGAGCTGGATTAGAGCTGAACTTGGTATTGGGAGTTTATGTGAATTTGTTTTGGGGATGTAGCTGTGTTCCTGGGAATTTACCTCTATATTCCAAAATAAAATATAAGTTATCTGGAGTTTGTTCTTTGTTTTTTTTTCTGTTTCTCGGTTTATGCGTGATATACTATTACAGATGGAAATTTAGAGTGGTAATTTATAACTTATAACTATGCTCCAGAAGTCACTAAACTCTCTATAGCCTTTGACTCAGCAATGCTACTACCTGGTTTATCCCCTCCAAAAGGTCCAACAAAGCTATGAAGAATCCATATATACAAAATCATTTATAGAATCTTCTTGTTATAACAAAGACCTGGAAACCAAGTTATCCTCTTTAGGTGAACAAATAATTATTTGTGAGTGTAATAAAATATTTCTACACTCTAAGAAATAAAGAAGGGGATAGTTTCAGATAAACCTGGGGAAATTTGTATGAACTGGTACAGAGTGAAATGAGAACTAGAAGAATTTGTAGAATGACAATGGAGTGGCAGCTGTATGGATTTGTATTTCTAAAGAACAGAGCACTGTTGATGAAGCCTTTCTGCCTACCTCCTATCAGAGAGGGGATGGACTCAAGGTTCAGAAATGAAACACATTAATGTGTGGACTTGCTTTTACGTGATGGTGATTATTTGTTATGAGGTTCTCCCCTGCTTTTTCCAGTTTGTGGAAGGATTTGGAAAGGAGACTAGCTGTAGTATACATAACTATAGTGTTTGTAAGTATATAGTATATAGACATACCCCCCCACCCCCAAAATGAACAAAATGAATCATTGAAGCATTTTAAAATGCACTTTAGAGAAGAAAAGGAAGTTTAAAAGAGATAGACAAACAGGACAACTTTTAAAATTAATGGGTTACATTTGTTATACTATTAAAAAAAAGTAAACTGTATGTAGAAGAGATTCATGGTTTCATATACAACTCTCTTATACTTTCTATATGGAAATCCGTGTCTTTGGTGTGATTTAAATTCAGAATAAAAGTAGACAGTTATTGCTTGTTATATGTGAGAACAATGACTCTCTTGATAAGAAAGTCTGTGTTGCTTTAAAAATAAATAAGCCCTACATTATAGCTCAATAGTTAGTTTCCATTAATCTCTTCCTTTGTACAATGGTCTATAACAGCATACCTCACATTGCTTCAGTTGTCTGAAGTTAGTTGCCAAAATTATTAAATAAATTTCATCAGGAATATCTGACTTCTCCTTTATGTACCCTTTCCTTCTTGGTAGTGCTTCTGTCAGAACAGGATAGCATCTGATGTTCCCCATTTTTTCTTATCTTTATCTGAAACCTATTCTTTCTCGTTCCATCCCTCCACCTTCACCAGGGATAACTCTTCTTCATCCCCCTAGTACTTTTCTCTCAAAATAGGAAAGGCTCTGTTTGCCTGACCCAGAGGTCTATTCTTAGTTATCGCTTCTCTCTTTCCCTTGTCACGTTAGGCCCCCGGGGCTTTATTAACAATAATTGAACACAAGTATATAAACACTTTAAAATTTGCAAAGCACTTGATGTATAATGTCACATTCTTTCCTTATGACAATCCTAGGAGGGTAGGTAGAATTATTATCCCCATTTTACAAATAAGCTGTCAGACTCAGTAAGGTTGTAACTTGGCCAGGGTCATGTAACTAATAAGTGTTGGAGGCACAAGTCAGACACAGCTCTTTCTGATTCCCACGTCTAATGTTCTATCCACTTGACCATGTGACTTGTGCAGATAGCCCCCACATCTTTATCGCCAGCCTCACCTGTGTTTTGATTTATCTTCTGAATATCTCAGACCAGCATTTCTTGCACATTCATTCATAAGTGTTTATTTTAGGTGTGCTCTGTTCTAGGTATCATTTTAGACTGTGAGAAAGGTAGAAGGGAAAATAAGAGCCAGAGTCAGTATCATTAAAATTTTATTAGGTACCTACTGTGTGCCAGGCACTGTGCTCAGAGCTGGAGATACAAAGGAAAGCATAAAACAGTCCATACCCTGAGTGAGCCTATGATTTAATGGAAGAAGATAACACTTAAGTGATGAAGTTCTACAGCCCAAATGGGAAATGATCTGAAGAAGTGTATGTTACAGAGTTTATTTCATCTTGCAGAATAATGAACTTCTAGAGATCATGAAGCCAAATAACAAAATAAATCAAATAAATTAATGAACTTTTATTAAGCACCTACTGTGTGCTTATAGGTACTATGCTAAGCACTGGGGATACAAAAAGAGCCTAAAGACAGTCCCTGCACTCACAGAGTTCACTGTCTAATGGGAGAGACAACATGCAAACAAATATATGCAAAGCAATCTATATACAAGGTAAGTAGGAAATCATTAACACATAGTAATGAGCCCTAGACTTAAGCATTGGAAGAACGTTCCCAATGGGATTTTATTTGGGTCTTAAAGGAATCCAGGGAGGTCAGTAATCAGAGAGGAGGAAGGAGGAGAATTCCAGGCATGGAAGACAGCTGTAGAAAATGCTTAGAGCGGAGATGTCTTGTCTTGTTTACACAACTGTCAGGAGGCCAGGCTCACCAAATCAAAAGGTATGTGTTGGAAATTGAGGTGTAAAAAGACTGGATAGATAGGAAGGATCTAGATTGTTAAGGGCTTGGAATGTCAAGCAAAGAGTTTATATTCTAAAGACAGAGCCTATACTTAATGGTGGTTGGGAAAGGGAGTTATAGCTTGGCAAGTCACAAAGTTAATGAGTGGAACAATAAGGTGGTCCACAGTAAATCCTTTATAGAAGCTATGTAATATGGTGACTTGATTAAAGTTGAGCAAGAAAAGAAGGGAGAATGTGTTGGAAGCTTGGGAAATGGCCAGTATGTAGATGATACCTACATGGAATAGTGGAGTGCTCAGATACTCTTCCCCTTCTCTTTCTCTTTTCCCTCCCACTTTGTCTTCCCTTTTCTCATCTCTTTCCTGTCTTTCTTTCCCAGACTAAGTCTGCCTTCCTCACCCAGGCTTGAGGTACAATCGCTAATCACAAGTCTGATCCCACTGTTGATTTGCAGCAGAACTTTGAACCTGCTCCATTTCTGACCTGAGTAGGTTTGACCCACAATAGGAAATCTAATAGTAAATCCCTGCTCCTGGGATTTACTGTATTCATGCTGGACTTAATGCGGATGCCTAGCCATCATAGTCCAACACAGCTCCAAAGATTGCTCCCCCTGACTCTTGATAGCTCAGGTTACAAATATGGGCAGCCTCACCCATCTCCTGGCATATTTGTGACTTACTGTATAATAGTTTCTTGACATTAACTGTGTCTGGGCGGGGAAAGATATGCAGCGGAGTTGGTGAAAGTCAGTTGGCCCTGTTAGATGGACTTGCAGCCTTCTTATTTCACAAATTAAAGAAACTTTGGATGAATTTACTAATTGCATTGATGCCTTATTTCTTTCCTTGTTCATTGACTTTAATAAGCAATAAATGAAGCTTTACTCTCTTTTGTCTCCATAATTAGAGAAATTTTCCAAGTTGATAAACTGAGATTCCAGGGGATTATATGAACCTATTTTGTAATGCAGGTTAATAGTGTCAGTGAAATGAACTCCATGAAGTACTATTTCTTAGATTTAACAAGTAGGCAGACAGCAATCCCTCTCTGGCTGTTTATAGAAATGAACCTTTAAAGTGCTTTTCTTAGTTGTATTTTCTATTTAAAACAGCAATTAGCTTTTCATCTCAGGTGCTTTCTAGCATACCTTGTATCTTTCATTTGGAATATTTATCTGGCTAATAGCCAGCAATTTTAGTTTTATATGAAGAGGGTTGATTCATGAAATAGCATTGCATCCTTTCACTAAATGGCATTTCAGACCTAAAGCTTAAGTCTTCACAAATAGACTTTAATTTTCACTGCTGTCACCCTGAATGATATTTTAATTTTTCTGCTCCTTAGAAAACTTCAGTCTCTTATCCAACAGATAAATGAGTGAACCCCCAGGAAATGTTGCAGAATGTTTCTTTTTGCCAATGCAATAAATGTGGGAGCTAATAAATGTCTTCTCCCATCATGAGCAGGCGTGTAATGAGTAAATGATGGGAAAAAGAATTCAGGGAAACAAATGATCAGTCCAATCTAAGATGACAAACAATTTCTTGATAACTTGGTCTCCAGTTGGACAGAGGACCTTTTTCACCAGGAAAAGGAATGACTGTTGAAACTAAGTTTAGCACATGACCATTTACATATAACAGCAGATGGATTTTGTCAAGTCGTATTTTGAGCAGTAAACTGAGATTCAAATATCACCTCATACAAGGTTTTGTTGCATTTTAATTTCTGTAAATATATGTTAGAAACAGGAATCATTTTGAGGTTAAATTCACAGTACTTTATTCTAAATTGTGAACCAAATTTCTATACTTTACACTTGTCCTGTTTTAGAGGCCCCTTCAAAGCAATAAAGATAGGGGTCTACATAATCCAAGGCAAAGATTTCATTTGTTCTGAATATTTGTCCTCTTGAGGACTTAGAAGAGAGGTACTTTACCTTGTTGGGGGTGCAACTTTATGTTTGCTCTTGCCTTACAACATTGTTTAGAGTTATCTTGGTTTGGAATAAGAAATACAGTGTTAGCTGAAGTGTAGAGGCAGCCCAGATGGGAGGGGGAATCAAAATCCATTATGAAAGAATGCAAAGGGGGTCACCCCTAAGATGGAGAGAATACTTGAAAGTGCTTATTTTATTATTACAGTGAAACCCAACCAGGAAAACTTTATAGGAGTCACTCTGAAAAGATTGGCCATCAAATACCTGCAATTTGCAAAAACAGATTTTCATGAATATTTCTTGAAGTAAGTTGCCCAATTATCATCGTTGCTTTGTGCTGCCTTCTATAATTATCTTGGCTTTCCTCTCCCCCTCCCAATATAAATTAAGTCCTACTCTGCTGTGTTTCAATGCTACATGAAAAAGATTGAAACTAGTAGTTGAGGGGTGAAATTCTTAGGCACAAAACAAGTTTTGTACCGCAATTGAGCAAATGTTAATGAAGCATCAGATAAAGAGAAGCTGGACAGAGGTGATAATGGAGAGCTCCACAGTGTTCTCTGCTATGTAGAAAATGTATCTTAGAGAGTCAGGGATTCTAGCATAGTGCTTTCTCACTGAGAACCATTATATCTGAAAGCTAAGACTTTTCAGTGTGCTTCTATTCACATGCATATTTCTGTGACAAATTTTTCAAAAAGGCCTTTCCCTTGAAATACAGAAAGGTAAACATGACTTTGAAATGGATAGGTGATCTGTGGCTATTTTTAAACTCCTAACAGTTTAACCCTTAAATTAAGAATCACTCTCCTATTTGGCCAGGTACTTTTGTGGTGTTATGCTAACTCAAAAAACTGTGTCAATTATGTGTATTTGGTGCTCTTACTGAAGAAAGGAAATTAAAACTTGAGATATATATTTCATCATTCATCCCATTTTGCTTACATGTTGTAACATCATTTTGTGAATCTTGTGTAATAAATTTAAGAGCCCTTAGCCTAAAGAAAAACAATCTATTAGCATAGTGGTCTACAAGGTCTCTTTATCCATTACTTTTGATTGAAGAAAATTTAGATTTACTGTCATTAAAATGAGGGACTAGATATTTACAGCTGGTTCCCCTTTATCCGCAAAGAGTAGCAAGGTATTATTTCACATACTGCAAAACTGAATTGAAGAAAAGGGTCATTGGAGTTTGTTCCCAAAGCCTCATTGGCTTTCCAGAGAAATTAGTAACAACCAGGGTGCTGGAAAGGTATTTTTCAAGTGAAGTACCGAGTGCATTTTTTCCATTTCTTTTGTTGTCAGACTTTTTTTTCTTTTTTTTCCCATATTTGTATGTTAAGTAGGGAGGAGCATAAAAGATACCTGGGAAGAGACAACTGCCTTCTTTTAATTAAGAAACACAAAGCAAAATAAGGCCAAAGGAACCAGCAAAGCCCATGTGGGAAGATCACACATATAGAAATAGATTGGGGGGGGCGGGGCGCAGTGAGGGGGTAAGCGGTATGGCTGGCTAGTGTGGAGTAAACAGTATTACCAGAATATGGACAAATGGCCTGTCAACTACCTATTTTGAATTCTTCTAAAACTTGTGACCTCCTGCATGTTTTCTCTACCATCCAACTCTCCTCTAAGGCTGCTTCTCCCTCTCTCGATGTTGGTTCGTGGATGCCAGGGCGCTTGGGGGAAGAGGGAGGGATTCAAACCAGTAAAGCATAATTAAGAAAGTGAATCTACGTTATTCATTCGAAGATCAAATATAAATGTTGTTCATGTTAATTTTCATTATTCCTCTCTTCCATTAGTGAATAGTGAAGACAGTCTTGTGCTCACCATTTTGATTTTAGTAGGACTCCCAGATACAGCCTTACCTTGGGTCAAATTGAGTACTTCATAGGCTCTTAGATTTAGAGTTAGAGGAGACCTTCGAAATCATCTAAAGCACAGGTGTCAAACACAGATTTTCTAAGTGGACCTGAACCAGATTAAAATGTAATTGGGAAATACTTAACAAACAAATAAAATACTACAAAATATAGATAATGTTACATTTTAAAACTTAGTCTATATGTGGTCTGCTGGGCTTTTTAATGTATGCATTAGTGGACCGTGTTTATATCCAAGTTTGGCACCGCTGATCTCAAGCAATCCTTTCTTTGTACAGATGACGAAACCACAGGAAATTACTTTTATTTGTCCAAGATCACACTAGTAGTAAACAATGATATTGGGATTCAAATCCAGTGACTTTAGCCCCAAATCCAGTACTGTTTTCATTATGCCACCAGACTTTAATTGTCTTTAATGTGTCTAGAACAGAATTTCCCATTCCCTCTTCCTATCTTCTTGAAGCTCCCCCTCCTGCTTTTGTCCATAAATATCATGATTCTTCCAATTACTCACACAGGCTTCACTCAGTATTATTATAAATTCTTCTTTGAAAGATCTCCAATAGCTGTCTTTTCTAGCTGCTTAGAACAGGATAAAATCTATACTCCTAAGAGAGATATTTAAGGCCCTTCATGATTATCTGACCCTTCTGCCTGTGTATCTAGCTATTCCCATTGTTACCTAAGAAACATAACTTATCCATGCTCCTGTCTGTCACCAGTTATGCCACAGTCATACCAAGATTATTTTCAGCTCCATTTTCCTGTTTCCTTGCTTGAAGTGCCTTTCTCATTCTTAGATCCAAGTCTTACTCATCTTTCAGATATTGTTAAGTTCTACTTCTTCTGGCATATAGTAAGCACTTAATATATGCTTGTTGAGTTGTCTTGAATTCAGATATTTCCACTTGTTTTCTTAACATTTCTCCTTTTTCTTTTTAAATTTATATTGAAAGTAACAAACATGAACAAGTACTAACATTGACTTATAAGAAACATTAACATTTCTCTATACAAAGAATAAGGATGATCATGTGTGAAATCATGTGACTCTATTATGTGGTTTGTTTTATATGTATTTATGCATATTTACATATGCTTGTGTATATATATTCACATATTTATATGTATAAAACATAAATGGTTTATTGTAGAAGTACACTCCCCTGCTCATCTGTGTCCTTTATTGAACTTTCTTCCTTTCTCTTTTAAAATGTTTCATTGATATTATTCTTCTATTTTGGCATCATTAATGGTATTCTTTGTCTCTCCTTCCTGTCTCCCATCCCACCTCCAGCATAAGCAAAATCAAATGCTTACCCTTGCCACATACAAGTCAAACACCACAAAAGCAAATGCTCCCCCTGACTGAAAATGTAAACTACATTCTTCACCTACAGGCATCACTTTTTTGTTTTCTAATTATAGTTTTGTTTTGTTTTGTTATAACTGGTTGACACCATTTAAGGGTTTTAGTTCATTAGAGACTACCAATAAGAGGTACATCTCCAAATATAGAAAGAATTCTTTTCCCTTTTAGATTCATTCATCCTTAATCAGGAAATCACTTGATCACTTAGAAATCGAATGAGCCGAAAATCCGTATAGTCTTTCCAATCTGAATAATTTAAATGGGAAGATGTAAATGCTGTCTTGATCGCATGACCTATTATTTTAAGTTCATAATTTTAAACTAGATGAAATAGTTGTTGTTGTCCTTTTTTTAAAACTTTAGGCTTTTTGCTTATTATGAGTGAATACATAGTTATATATTGTTTCATAATGGATGAAATGCTGGACTTGGGAATCAGAAAGACTTGTGTTCAAATCCCATTTGTGGCATTGACAGTGGACAAGTCACTTAACCTTTTTGAGTTAATAGAGAGAAAATGTGTAGTCCTGCCTCACAGGATGATTGTGAGACTCAGAGGACATATTTAAATCTTTTAATCAAATGTAAAGCACTATATAATTTTCAATTATATTATTAAATTAAATTGGTTTTATAATAGAATGTTTGTCTCTCTTGAAAAAGGCCTTTAGTATAAAATGGGCAGTTCAGCAGATATTTAGCTCAGCTTAGAAAAAATGAACAATCTCTCTCTAGAGATCTATTCAGAGAGGAGCCCAAAGAAAGAGGTCACTCTCAGAAGGAAGAATTTCAAATGGGAAGTTTTGCTTCAGCAAATTGCTTTATTTATTTGAATCATAACATTGCAGAATTGGAAAGACCTTTGAGGCCCTCTATTCCATTTTGAATAGCTCTAATTGTTAGGAATTTTTTTATTTTGTTAAGCTAAAAAGGCTTCCTTCCTATGACATCTATTTGTTGCTACTGGTTATGTCCTTCAGGTCAAAGTAGCTTAAGTTGAATCCCTCTTACACCTGATTCCTACATTTAGCAGAGTGAGTGAAATGTAATAGGAGCTTAATAAATGCTTGTTAATTAATACAACTTCAGGTACTTGAGGACAATTATAATGTTCCTTTGTTATTTTAAAGGATTTTTTTGAGATTTTTTTGAAATTTGAAATTTTGTTTTGAAATAAAACATACTATGGACATTTCCATTTATACTGTAGAACAGAAAAAAAGAGATTTGTACATGAAACTGGGAGTCTCCATATAGCTTACTTTTCCATTAAAGGAAATTAAATTAAATTACATAATTTTCTTGTATATTTAAAAGGAATATCATGTAGTGCGTAGCAGATTTGCAGTTTCATGTGCAATCATCTTTTTATTGTACTATATTATGAAAATGTTTGTCTTATTCCATAAAACAAATTTTAACAACATAATGAAATGTATAATGAATGAAGCATATAATTTTCAAAGTTGTCCTGCTTTGTATATGACCCTCTTTTTAATTTCTTTTCTTTTGGGGGGCACTGTTCCTGGCCCAGTTTTTCCCACCTTACCCACGTTAGAAAATAACAAAATCATTTTAACAAATACACATAGTCAAGTAAAGCAGATGCCCACATTGTCCATACCTGGTGATTCCTCCTTAATTCTGTATCTTGACATCTGTCAAGATGGTGACTGTTCTTCTCACTGGTGGCTGGATGACATGGTTTCAAGCCTTCTTGTCATGCTCATGCCCTTCTAGTCAAACGCCAGTGTCAGTATCCCTTCTAACGTGCAATACCCAAAGCTGTGCACATGATCTCAGATGCGGTCTGGCCAGGGCAAAATAACCACAGGATTATCATCTCTTCATCCTTCTCTGGATTTAATGTATAATTGCATTACTTCTTTTTGGCTGCCACCTCCCAATTCTGGCAGTTAAGTTTGCAGTTTACTAAAGTCTTAGAGGGTTTTTTTTTTCATGTAGATTGCTTTCAAGCCATGTTTTCATCATCCTGTACTTAAAATGTTGATTTTTTTAAAAATAAAGTATAGTATTTTATTTTTGCTGCATTGTGTTTCATTTTCTTAGCTTTTGCTTCAACACATAGTTTTGCTTTGCAGACATGTTATGTATTAGTTATTCCTCTGAGCATTCTGTCACTCTCAAATTTCACAACCATGCTGCTTCTTTCTTTCATCCAGAACATTAACATGGAGAAGGAAAGGACATTTCTCCAAGTCTTCCCAATCAACCTAGGGAAATTCATGTCTCCAGAATCATAGAAGTAATCCGTTTTTCTCCAAATTGGGGGAAATTTGTTTTCCACGGTAGTCACTACTGTAAACAGATGCCATATATAGATGACTGATGTCTGATCCTTAAATCCAGAAATAATTCTATGAAGGCCTTTACTACTACCAAGCATTCTGTGGTAGAACAACAGGGTTATCAAATGGCATTTGCCAGCCAAAACTTAACTCACTTGACCAATCCCTGTCACAGCTACTCACAAGTGTGTGTTAGGCCTGAGCTTTCTCCATGCCTGAAACATTTATTTAGTCTCCCATCCAAACATCCTACTGTCCCCACGTGGACTCCTTGAGCAGTTCTCCAGGAAGACCTTACTACAACTCAGCCAACTTTAAACTATGATAAAATGTGATTTCTTGTTCACTAGAATTCTATAACAGGAAGTCATCATTAGGATTCATTCCTCTACTCATTCTCAAGGTGGTGTCTGATTTGTACAAAATGTATTTTTACACCCTTTCTTCCTTTCCTAACCCTTTCTTTTCTGAGGGAAGTCACCCTAGGCATGATTATGTCTTTGTGTTTCTACTTGATAATAATAATAATAACAATATTATAGCTAACATGGCTTTTGAAAGTTTGCAAAGGACATTACAAATACTTCATTTTATCCTCACGACAACCCTAGGAGGTCAGTACTGTTATCCCCGTTTTTATAAGTGAAGAAGCTGAGGGCAAATAGGTTAAGTGACTTAACCAAGGTCACACAGCTATACTGAAAGGACATTAGATAGGAGCTCTTCTTTGTCATTTGTCAGAAATTATATAGATCAAATCTGTCTTCCAACCTCTGATCTTCCCTTGACTCTCCCTGCCCCCCAGAAAAACCCACAAAACACAAAACTTTGCAGATGACTGACTATAAGACTCTTTTGTTTTTTAAATAAAGAGTGGTACTATTCTGTGTCCACTCAGGTTGTCCGCTGCTAGGTCAGGAATAAGAAAACTGGCACAGGAGCTTTGAGGAATATTTCCCTTCCTCACATCTGCAAGGTGGATCCCTGGTACTCCTCACACATCTTCATAAAATTCTTTATTACTTGAAGCTAGCCTTTTGCCAAAAATCAAAATATGGATCTATGATCTTATATTGACTTTTCTCAGCTTAGTTATTTGTCCCTACTTCCAGCTATATTATCATCTACTGCTGACTAAGATGAATCTGCTTATCTTTGGAGAAATCTCAGTTATTTTCCATTAAATTTGCCATTTCTTTGAAGATTTGATCTCTTCTGTTCTAGCAAAGGGGCCTAGTCCAGGGTCTCCTCTAATCCCTTGCTTCCTTATCTTCTCCTTAAGTAGTATCCAGAAAAATTATTATAATCCCAGTTTGCTATGTTAGCTCTTCTAGACAGGCAAATTGAGAACTAAGTCATCTGGTGAACTAAATGATCTTATGCTATTTGCATAGACTAGAAAAAACCTATCTCAAGTTACACCTATCCACATTTCATATTCACAACTAAAATTCTTAAAAGACTGAAAAGTACTTAGACTTATTTTGTTGCCATTATACCTATTTTCTCTTTTTATAAAAATGATATATATACATATACACACTGATACACAGCTCAGATTTTCCAGAGCAGCCTCCAGTTAAAAAAAAGAAAATTAATGTACTTATTTTAAAAATGCAAATGGCTATTTTTTTTTTGTCAGACTAGGGTATCCCAATTTTGGGATGATGGTGATAGACTCCCCACCTTGGTGTCCATAAATATGCATGAGATTGTTTTCTATGCCTGGTGCTTTTGTACATAGCCATACTTCCCAGTGGAGATGGCAAAAACAGATCGTTAAAGTTTTACACCGCAGATCATTCACCTCGCAGTGATCTATTTCAAGTAGCTTTGGGGAAGAAAACCAAGCCAACAGTAGGTTTGGGTTATTGTTGTTGCTTCTGCTGCTTTAAATGTAGCTCAAATTACCCCCATCCCTCCTTCTCCCAGTCACCATATCAGTGCTTTTACAGCTATTATGTTTACCCTCCAAAAGGAAAACTTTTAATCTGTATGAATTGAGAAAAATATGTATTAAGGTTATTTCAGACAAGAATCTTTTCGTAGAAAAAATTATTAAATCTGGTTTTTATGACTAGTGATTTAAATCAAAATCACATTAACAAAAAATCACCACAACTGGAAAAACAAAATAAAGAACACATCCTAGTCTTGATAGTGATTCAGTGACATCATGTCTGTACATGAAGAACAATATATATTTTTATTTTCCTTTGGAAAGGATTTGTAAATATGAAATACAATGTATTTATACTTGTACTTTATTATTAATAATGTGTTGAAAGACTAGATTAGTTATATCATTAGCATCTCATTAACTGTTCCCTATTGACATTTGTTTAGGGTTTTCTCATCAGAGTGTTTCCCCATGAATACAGTATCAATAAGAGAAGGATCTTGAATCTTTTCTGTTCCTTTTAAAGAAATCAGAGGGGTTCCTGGCTTTGAATCCCTTAGGGAAAAAATGTCATTTTCTCTTTATTCTTACTCTTCATTTATTCCACATATCAGAGGCTTTCAATAAAAACCAAATCCCCTTGTTTTGCGTCTTGCTTTTTTTAAAGGGCATTCTCTTTTTTTAACATTGTTCTTTGTAAAATAAGTCATTAGCCACATGACAGTTAACTAGGTACCTTCCATTAGATCGCATGAACTGTATGTTAAGACAACATTTGATCAGGTGGTAAAGCTGAGATGTTTTAAAAAAAAATTTTAATAACAAAAGGAGAGGCTGGTTCACTGTGCAGCTAAACCAGTGTTAGTACATTTTAAAGCAGTGATGCAGAAAGGTTAAGTTTATCTCAATTTTTGAATAATAAAATGATATTTCAAGTTATTCAATTGTTATTTATTAGTGTATCAATAGGTATCCATCAGCTATGTCTTTCTAAATGGGAACTTTCACGAAAAGTTTAAATGGAAGTTGCTAAATGATTGTGCTAAATAGTATTTAGTAATATTAATTTAAATAGTAATCATTTGAAAATACTGATTTTACTTGCTTTGGATAGCAAAAAGTGTCCAAGGTTAATAGGCATTCAAGAGGTTCATTCAGTGATAAGTCTGAAAGCACAAATGGTGCCTGTAGTTTTTGTGTAGAAAATATATTTTCTTTTTTCTCCCCTTTTCCAATGTAGGCTTAGGTGGTAATATTCAAGTTTCCATTATTCAGGAGCTAAACCTTCAATTTGTTAGTAATCATCCTTCATCCTCTCCCCTTTTTTGCTCTTTTACCTCTAGTAGTCTCAGGAGTGGAGGAGAGCTTGTTATGTTGTGTTACTTATTGGGCAGGAAGATTGAGAATATTCCCCAAGGTTAAATATTGGTTTTATTAAATATTGGTTTTAGTTATAGATTTTATAAATACATATTTATCTCTTTCTATAGCAGTTTAGTTTCCCCATCTTACCGTTTTGTTCACCTCCAACTTGTTCCTCATTTTTTACCAAGAAAAGACAGATTGATTAGACTGCATGGAAGTTTGGGATTTAGAATAAGAGGGAGTGGCTTTGAGTAATGAGTGGCTCTGCTGCCCCATTTGATGTTTGGATGACTTCTTCACCTTTTTTGCTTTTCCGTTCCTTTATATGTATCTAAGGAGGTTGGTCTGATTTTTGCAATCCTTCTAAGCTCAAAATCTTACATTCTGTTGATTCCGAGCACTATCTTGAAGATACCTCTCCTGTTTTTAAGCATCTTTTCAGATTAAAAAAACTAATTAAAGCGTTACCCAAAGGAATACCCAAACAATGTCTGGGTTTTGAAGACCTTCTCTAAGTGGGCTATAGTGCTCTGGGAAATGAAGGGTACGCAAAGATAACAGTCATGTCAGTAAAGTGTTTTAGTAAGTACAGCAGTGTAGATAAATATTGGGGAATAACAAACAAAATTTGCCACTTAGATGACTGTGATGAGCAATCTACCATGGACAAGATAGGAATTTTGGCAAAAATAGCACTTGTCTTTCAGCTGTTTTCATGTGTTATCTAAATTCTAAGATGAATGCTAACTTTATTATATCTGATTAACTTATTTAATATCACAAAGTATGTTTATATGAAAACAGATATCCTAAATTTTATGTCTTTAAATGTTATATTAAATATGAGGACATGATCCTCTTGCTTCCTGCTCTACTTTTCCACTTATCCTCTCGAGGGTGTTTTGATATTCTGCCTTCTTTTTCCAATTATCAGGATGCCTAATTGTTCACTGGGAGACTCAAAGAGATCAGTTCAGATCTTAACCATGCTACTTCTCTGTGACCTTGCACAAGTTACATCTTTCCTCAGGTCCTCAGTTTCCTGAAGTATGAGGAAACTGGATTAAATTAATGGTTTTCATTTAGTGGTTTATGAACTCTTTGGGAGATTGATGATAATGTTCCAAGTAGTTCATGCTAAAAAAATTTGTTAATGGCATTAACATTAAATTATTATTAATTATTAAATTATTGAAAAAATAATATTAGTGTATTAAATAAGTCTGAAGGTTCGCAGTACATCTTTTTTTTTTAAAACGTTTCTAGGGAACTGCTAGATTAGATGATAGCTAAATTTGCTTTCAGCTCTAAATATAAATAAGTCATAAGGTGATGTAACTGTGAACTGTTGTTAGGAATAATAAGCAGGTTGATAGTTTCAAGTATGAACTTTATGAAAAGTCCAGCTTTTTCCAGCTTATTATATATCTCTCTAATACCTATTAGTGGTTGATAGTTCTGTTCCATCGCCTGAATCCTAGCCAATTACAAAATCGGATTCTTCTGTCCCTGGCTTTCTAAGAAGTCTCTCTTCTCTGTGTTATTGTCTCTGATTCTGTCCCATGGTCTAAGCTGAGCTCTTCTTGAGCCCCCTGGCAATGTAAACTCTCTTCTAGCTTTAGTCTGAACTATGTATCACATCTTATTCTCTGAGCCTTCTTGTTGCCATCTCTACAAACTCTCCAAGTTTTTTGCCTTCTCTTGTGTATTATCTGATATTTCCTACCTGGACACATAGGTTTTTCTTTCCTCTATTGCAGAACTGGGTCTTTGTGCTCATCAGTCAAATTGCACTAATTTTGAGCTGTAATTTTAGTCTGGGGAGGAATTTGATCCAGTCTTTAGCTTAATTTCACCCATTCCAAAGGACAGATGCTACAGTGCTTTGTATGTGCACTTATTTGTAAAAATGCAACTTGGCTTTTAAAGACTTTCAAGTAGCTTAAAAACCTTAAGTAAAATATTATTCTAAAGTGGTACGAGTATTAAGTATTGATGGCAAGTGTTGTCATAAAAAATTCCACTGATGTGAAAAATCTTGAATGTAGCAATTATGTTTGTGTATGTGCATATGTGTAATATGTTTGTTGAGCACAGTTTTTGTTCTTTCCCTCTGAGTTTCCTCATTTGTAAAATAATAGGATTGATTTGATGGTTGCCCAAGAGCCCTTCCTCTTTTATTCTAACTTTCTGTCACTTGTCCAGGTAAGGTCTGGTAAGTGAAAAGCAGAACTAGAGTCCAGATCTTCTCATTTGTCTAGTCTAGGTTTATTTTCACTATGCCAAACTTTTACCTCAAAATCAGAGAAAAAATTTTGAACCAGAAGCTGTTGTTTGCCAGCATATTGATGGATGTTATAATAATGTAATGTTTTAATTGACAGTGATTTTCAATGGCTCTTATCAGTTTTTAGTGCTGATTTATGAACTAGTCATTGTTATTCCCTCTAGAATTTAGGGATTCCCAAACTTATTTGGCCTACTGCCTCCTCCTGGAAATTCTACTTTCTTTAACCTCTTAACAGTTTTTTTTTTTAATTTTCCATCATTTCAAACTGCTACCAGCCCTCTGAATTGTGTTAGAGAGGCATATAGCAAGTTGGAAAAAGCTAGACTTTCCCAGAGTGGGAACCTACATAACAAGGGTTTTTTTAAAGTGTTACAACTATTTAGCAAAAACCATGAGTGAATGTGTTATTTTTACTTTAAAAAGAGGAAAATATTTTGAAGGGACATTGGTATGAAGGTGTAACATAAACAGAGAAGGTAATCTGCTTAGAAAAAACATAGCTTTTTTAATACTTCTGACCTCCAGTTGAATTAAAACCCTTTTACTTATAGAACTATTCAGTTGATCCCTCATATTGCAGTTTTTAAAAAATGCAGAAGTAGTACACTTCAAATATTGTCTTTGTGTCACAAATGTACCTTCATGCTTGAAAATGATAAAAAATTACAATCGATCCTAACAACTGTTCTGTTCATCTTTATTGATCAGGTGCAAGAAAGATAAATCGTAGCCCAAATAACATCATAGTAAATGTTAGTGTCATAGGGGACTAGAGTTTGATAGAGAACCATTCATCATCTCAAATGGTGACCTGTCCATGTCTCCAACCATACTCACTCTGCTATCTAATCACACACCTATTGATTTTATCTACAGCCAAGAAATCTGGATGTGACTGTCATTGGACAACCCAGATTGCTAAATGCAAAAGGATCATTGATGTGAAGAGGATTTCATTTTCATTTTCTTCCTGACCAACAATGATGTATTAAAAAATAAACTACCTCAAGTCATGCATGTGAAACCTCTTTTACTATACCAATAAATAATTGTCTGGATAAGGGTTGTGAGTAGACAGTGGAGCTCTTTGATCTAGTCACACCTTTTCGTTTGTCTTGTTGTATGGTTCTCAGGATATTTCCTAAGCTCTTAGAACTAGAAGAGAATTCTAGAGGTCATTTATGCCACAGCTCTGTGGGAAGGCTGCTTCTTAACCTGTGTTCCTATTCTCATTCGTATTCTTCAGGAAAAGAGAGGCTTTCAACATTTTAGGCCCTTACCCCAAAGAGATCAAAGAAGGATGATAAGGTCTTGTAAATATAAAAATATTTATAGCAGTCCTTTTTGTAGTGTTGAAGAACTGTAAACTAAGAGGTGTCCATCAATTGGTGAATGTAATGTATACTATTGTACTATAAGAAATGGAAAAAGATCATTTTAGAGAAACTTGAGAATATTCCTTTGAACTGATGAAACTGAAGTGAGCAGAATAAGAGCAATTTATGCTATATCAGTTGTAAAAATGAACATTTCTAAAAGACCTAAGCACTAATCACCCATAATTCCAGAGAACCAATGAACACTGCTGCCTGCTTCATGACAGAGAGGTGATAGACTAACATACAAAATGAGAAATACATTTTTGAACGTTGCCAATGTGAAGATTTGTTTTCACTATGTTTATTTGTTACCAGGGTTTTATTTTTTTTTCTTCATGGTACAAGGAGTAAGGGTTAATGTGGGAGAGAGGAAGAAAATGCTTGCTAATTGAAAAAAATAAATTAATAAAAAATAAAAGGGAAACTTTAAATTTTAAGCTCAATTTGAACATATAGAGTTGACAGCAAGAAGCTTAATTACATACTGACCCACTTTAATTTGATTTTCAAATCTTAAAAGTTGCTTGTTGGCTCTGTTATAATATAGTAATCTCTATTTTATCGAAATGTCTGGTGCACTTGAAAACCAAATCTACATATTACCTACAGAAGCCATGATCTGTCCATATCTAGTTTAATATACGAATGAATTAACTGAAAAAGTTGAATATTTATGATAAATTTGAACCTTTGATCTTAGACAGCACCTATTTCCAGGTCTCATAAAAGGTTTGCTAAATATGCCTATAGATGATATATTTACACAAGTTTATCCTTCACTTATAAGTGGTATATCATTTTTAATAATGAGTAGTTAAAACTGTGATTTAACTCCAAAACCATAATTAAAAATTTTTTTTCCTTTGAATGGGTATACATTTTGGGTGTGTATGTGTGTGTATGTGTATACAGACTCGTGGATATCAGGGCCTTCTGTTATGAACAAAAAACTTTATGTTATTCAGTGCTTTTATATAGTAAAGATGTGACTCTTGATATTTTCTTTGTAGAGTGCAGAGTTTTACAAAGTTACCACAGAACAGTACCAGAGGGCGGCTGAGGAAGTGGAATCTAAGTTCAAGTAAGATTTTATTATTATACTTTAAGAAGAATAGAATTATAATTGTATTCCTTTTCAGAAGTGGGAAAGTCATTTGGTACTTTAACACTGAGGAGTACTAAGAAGAAAGCTAGTGATAGAAGTATATTATCTACTTCTTCTGGAGTTCAACTGAACACATGCTGTCAGCCAAGCAAAATTTATTTTGTGAGCTACAGGGAAATTGAAGACAATGGTAATAAAAGTTTTGTTTGGATTATTATGTTAGGCAGATTGAGAACAGAGCAATTTTACATTTTTTATATATTACCATGTAGATCTTGTCCGAATTTGGTTGTCAGTCCTCTTCATATATGTCATTCTCATCCCTTCATATGTACTTCAGGCACATTTAAATCAGTGACTTAACTTTGCCCTTGCTAATTTTGTTAATCCTTAGAATACTTAAATGAATGTTCAGTAATCGATAAACCAAAGTGGCTCTGACCCATAACCAAGGACTTTTCTCTTTTCTGCCAGAGCTCACATTAAGCAAGACATCATTCATAATTTCTCTTTGTATAAATAGTCCTATTGTGTATTCCGTATAAATGAGAAATTGCTAACCAAAAAAATATGATATCATGACATATTTGGTTGGAAGATTACTTTTGACTCTGACCTTTTTCTTTGTGTCTCTGTTAATATGTGTGTGATAAAATAAGTAAATCTTAAGGTGAAATCATTATTTTCACATAATGTGAATTTTGTATAGTATACTTTTTTGGTGTTCTTTTTGTTAATAACTGTTCTCTCCAGATATTAGGAAGTTTTAAAAAACAAAAAAACCAAAACCTCCTTCCCCCAGGGGCTTAATATATATTTTATGGAAGAGATGATAGTGGGAAAGAATTATCTGCCTTAAAATATAAATGTGTGTACAACTTTGTTTTAATATAAAGGAGCAATAATAGCTGTTTTGAAAATGTTGGTGTACATGAATGGTATAGCTATGAAGATGTTATTATTAATTTTTTAAAAAAGTTGCCAGAGATGCAGATAGGCAGCTGTGGATGGATGATACCTAGGAGCCAAGCTAGTGAACTTTCTAAAAAAAAAAAAAGAAAGAAAGAAATAAAACATAAGAGAAAGTGAACTGGTATGTGTGTGTGTGTGTGTGTGTGTGTGTTAAAAAGTTAATGGGGACATGAGGGCTAGTGAGTTGGCTGCAAGGTGGCTGAGAAAATCATTGTTGATTGATAAAATTATTACCATCTATGCCTCACCCCTTCTGTTAGCTGCCACATACACCATCCATCCCCAAAAGAATCATATTTTAATGTGATAGTCTCTGAGTTGATAAGGATTATGTATTTATTTGTTAGTTAAAATCGTTTAATAGGAACCATCTTGGACAAGCAGAAGTAGTTTTGATTTTGATGGTTAGAGCAACATACAACTGGGAGAGAATCCACAGGGACAGCTGGAGTTGACAGTTCATATCTCCTCTAGAGATCTTTGCTTTAAGAAAGATGGCCACATTAGACACACTGTCTCATTTGAGCCACTTGCCATTTCTTAAAATTGTTGCCTTTCCACACAAGGTTTGGGATAGTGTTCTGTTTACATTTAAAAATACTTGTTTTTTTCCTCTTCAGCGTAGTAGAAATGTCCATAAATCTGCCAGTGGAATCTCTCCCTAACATAAGTGTAGAACAGCTTTATTGATCTCTGGATTTGTCCAGTTATTTCGGATGTCATCCAGGTGGTTATCAAAATCAACAGTGATTTCATAGGACCTGCTGTCCAAGAGAGATGCTGGGATCCTTTGGGCTTCCAGCCAGTCTTCACAGCAATCATAGTATGGATTTCTGCACTGACTGTTTGTTTTCATGGTGCTCATCCCCATGAATGGTGGGTTCTCTGCACTCCATTGTAAACTTCATGTTATCTGCCATGATGAGTGTGGTGTCATTGAAGCCCTCGGCAATTCTGGAAGCTACCTTCTCAGCAACCTGATTTGGACTAGCATCTTTTATGCTTTCATTAGCTTGATAATAACCAGCAATCACATAGCTATAATCTTTGCACCATCAATGAATCAAGGTGAGGGCCACCTCCAGCATGGGGGCCAGTGCCAGAGTGCTGTGGAAGAGGGGGATAAAGTCCACAAAGAGGTTCTGGTGGAGGTTTGGGCCACCATGGAATGGCTGCTCCTTATGGGGCTTCTGCTTCTTGGCCAGCAGAAGCCCATTGACAGCACAGTGAGGATAGTTGGCCTTGTGCAGCACCATCTTACAGTAGGCCTGGGTGGTCAGCTTCATGCTAGGAATGGTGAGGACTGGGCTCCAAGGCCTTTGATGATGACAGCTTCCCATGTCTGGCATGGCTTGGCCCTTGCAGCATTGCTCCACTCTGGCCCTGCCTCCCTTCAGCATAGATGGACAGGTGCTGCAGCCCGGCCCCCTGAGGCTCTCTGCTGCCTCTTCTCATCTGCTGAGCTCTGTCAGACCACAGGCCTTCAGCTCCTGTACAGGCATTGAGAAGCACCAAGTGCCTGCAGCCTGCTTGGGAGGCCAAACGCTCAATAAGGAATTTTGCCAAGCACTGTGCTTAAGTGTTGGTGATAGAGCTGTTAATACTTTATTCCCCTTGTATATTCCTTTGTTTTTTATTCCTTACTCCACAGCCAGTCTAACATTATTGACATCAGTTCCTTACACCACTCAGAAATTTATTAAATGCCTGCTAAGTGCCAGAAACTATGAAGATGTTTGACTGTCGTGAATTCTGATTCAGCATTCCCCAGCAGGCAGCAGCTCTAAATGACTTTGAAAAGCATCTCGTTTATCATTTAGTCTTTTGGATGAGCATATTACAGTGGATGGAAAACTGACTCTAAAGTCAGAGAACTTGAGTTCAAATTCTGACTTGACCCACCTTTATGACCTTGGACAAATCACTTTCTCCTCAGGCTTGGGTTCCTTGATTTTACAATGAGAGGATTACATTAGGTGGCCTCTGAGGTTCTTTTCAGTTCTAGGTCTATGATCTGTTGCCTTTATCTGAGGGAAATTTTGTAAGGGTTTTAATAGAGATGGAAAGCTTCCGAAAGCACCTTTTCAGCATTGTATAAAAAGAGATGAATTTTCTTCATAACGGTTGGAATGCGAGTGAAGTTTATTTAGGCTGTAAGTGATTAAACACCAGTTTTATCGACATTCCACCATAATGGCTAATAGATATTATTCTGAGAATTCTTACATATTCACTCAAATCTCAGCCCTCTGGGTGTCTGCTGTTAGTTCAGTAAACCATAAAACAAAGAATAAAACACGCAGGAGAAGATGGAAGTGCCCATGGATATTAGACTAGTAGCTTGGTACAGCCGTGATAAAGCCAGGCACACTTTGATAGTATGTCACAGGCATTCTGTGAGAACTGAGGCTTCAGACTGGATGAAAGATGTTTTTCTTTTTTTAAAGAGCTTTTTAACTTGCAACCACGAAATCATTCTTTTAAAATAAAGCATTTTGTCACAATTATTCAAAACAAAACCCTAAAATATTACATTTGAAAGGTGAATTGTTATATCTACACCTTTTATTGGCAGCTGCTTGCCTAGGATCAAAATTGGATCTCTCCCTCTGTGGGGTTTTGTTTACAAGCTACATCTAGAATTGTCATCAAAATATGTACAGAAATGAATTTTAATCTATAACTCACACATGTCCTGTACACTAGATGAACTTTTAAGAGAGTTGGATTCTGTTAGTGCAAGTATTCTATAAATGTTGAGGGGATGGGGAGCTATTGGAGTACATGACTAATACTAGTTAAGTTGTTTTTCTTTTCTCTGCTTCAGTTTCCTGATCTATAACATGAAGGGTTAGCCTAGATGATTTTTAAGATACTTTATAATTCTACAAAGCATTGAAATTGCCTATGAACAGAAGTTGTATGGTGGTACACAGGATGTTAATAAGGATTTTAGGGTTTTGTTCTTGAATAAAGTTGCTGAAATCTAGCTTATAAATTTTGTCTCCTGAAAGAAGCCTGCGTTATCCCTATGAATTACTAATAGATTAGTTACCTTGTAAAAGTCAAGGTGATTTTCTAATAACAGGGGCTTTCTGCAAAGCACTTGAAAGGTAAAAGGGATTTTGCATATATTGCTGTATATTTTAAGGTTCTCTATACAAATTTTTTCACTTTAAAATGTCCCTGGTCATTAGGAGCTCACTGTGACATATTACTTAGGTTTCCTCTTGGTGCTTTAATAACTGTATCACCAATGAATTAGTGAAGCCTAAAGGTGATGCTCCAGTGGTATCAGCAGGTGTTTCTCATGTTCCCTGTAATTACACATGTGGATTGTGGACAGTTTTAAGCAACAGTGTTTAAAGATCCTGCTTAATTGGCTGTAAAAGAATTAAATAAGGTTTTGACTGCTAGATTTATAATTCTGTTAGTTGGAAAAGCCACTGTGCCTGAATGTCAATGTGACTTCAATTTGGAATATTAGATTAATAGAACTAATGGTTCTCTGATTCCAAAGTTGCTCTGTTAAATAGACCCAGAGCTCCTCTTGAATTTGAGTCAGTTGATTCATATTACTTAACATTTGTACTTAAACTTCTAATTAAAATTTTTTTTCTTCCATCTCTTGAAAGTTCAGCTTTTGCAGTTTTCAGTGATTTCAGCTGCTTTATTAAATGACTTCTTATCACTAAGATTAAAATTATACACTGCTGTACATGTATTTGTATCTGCAAGCTGACAGGTCCTCTGTACATTGTAACACTTATTGATGCCTGCTTATAACCTACTTTAGTTCTGTGTGAATGAGTCTGATATGCCAAATGTGCATGATAAATGTTTTATCTCTGATTCTCATTGATCAAATTCTAAATGATCAAATGATTTATTTCAGTGAGACACTAATTCACATTGATCATGTTCTAAATGATCAAGTTGGGTTGGTTTCTGCTGTACGTAAATTGTATTAAAGCAACATTACTTGAACATGCTGCCTTTTCTAATGCAGGAGTTATGTTACCAGCAGTTACATTATGACCAGAATTATTGTATTATAAAGATGTCTCCTTTATAATGAAAAGTTTACACAAGAAGAAAAGAATGTGATATTACAGGAAGAACAGAGCTTCAGGCAAGGATTTGGGCTTTAACTAAGTAATTAACTTCTGCATTTGTATTGAGCCTTTCTTCCCCACCCCTGTAACCCCCCTTTTTTTAATTTTGAGGGATGGTAGCAGCTGCACAGGTGACATTTTATTCCCTCTGGTCACTGGATCCTACTGACATCTTGATTGTATACAGTTAGGGGCACAGTAATTGTAGAGGCAAAGTCTTAGTTATAGTAACTATTTTAACCTCTACCTTTTGAGCTTATGTTTCTTGGTTGTCAGCAGTTTGTATCTCTCAGAAGTCTCCTGACTGGCCCCTCTGCTTCAATCTCTGTCATGCTTTATCTGTTTCTTTGCGTGGGGTATCAGGGGAATGTTTATGGTAAAATGCCAACCTGAAATTGGACAAGGGTTTTTATAGACATGGACTGTGTGTGTGTGTAAGTAAAATAAGTGGACACATTATCTGACACATAGTAGGTACTTGATCAGTTCTTAGTCATTAGTTGGTGTGTTTGAAACAAGACTGACTACATGTGAAAACCCCCTTTATCAGGTAATTTAAAATGTCTTTGACTTGCTTATTTCATTGGTAAAATGCAAACTGTAACTGCTTCCTCCTTAAAATTCATTCTTGGAAGAGGGAAAACTATAAGATATCCTTTCAATCACTCTTTAGAGCAGATCATCATCTAGCTAGAGACCTTAAAAGTTGGCTCATTCTTCTGTAACGGTCATCCTTTCAGGTGTAGTACTTTTAAATTGCAAATATTATAGAAACTGGTCGGACGGGATCACCATGTCCTGGAACAACCCGCATTCTCTAAAGCGTGCTTTGGAGCACAAAGTGGAAGAGGCAGTACAAGTAATACAGTGATTAACTATAGGAGCCGATACGTAGCCAGTATTATTTGTTTCTATATCATAGGATAGGTGTACGCCCTAGGCTCTGGAATTGTTAGTCTTTTACTTTTCATAAATGAACAAATTTATTTCAAGAAGATTTGAGTTGCAGCGCTCTGTTGACAATAGATGCTGGTGGAAAATGTAATCAGAAACAATTGAGTCCAGAAAGAAACCTGGTATTTACCTAAGGATTAGAATTATTTCATCAACATCATCTGATGCATTATTCAGTCTTTTCTATTCTTTCGATCTTTTCACTTTCAGACAACATGCTTTTTTTAAGGTAATAGGGGAAATGTCAATAAAAGTGAGGAAGCATGCTTATTTATTTTTCTCCTAAAAATTCATCATTTACCCTTTTAGCAATGGTCCCTGTTACACACTACTTTGCCAGGAAAGTCTTTTAAAAGGCAGTGTGGACGAGGTTTCTATTAAAATGTGGTGCTAAGGAGGACAATAGTAAAGGTTTGATCCCTGAATAGATTATTTTGCCTCATGGAACATGATACTTTCAAAGGACACCAAATCCAAGAAAGCTGCCTCACAAATATTTGCTGTTGGTCACAGAAGCAAAAATGTGATTTCATTTCAATTCAGTCACCAGTCTTAGAAGAACAATTTGAATTGTGACAGCAGTGGATGTGTTAGCATTTCTTTCCAAAATAAAAAGAGGTAGTAAGAGTAGTAGATAGAGTGCTGGACTGAATCATATATAGATTCAGATTCCACCTCTGACGTTTAATAGCTTTGCAATTTAGCTTCTCTGAGTCTAAATGCAATATCTGTACTACCTACTTATAGGGTTATTATGTGGCTTAAGCAAAAGCTGTGAAAAGTGATTTACCTTACAAATGTTAGTGTGCCATATAAATAGTGTCAGCTATTATTTCTAAAAGATGGTTAATTTTACTAGGTAGAAGCAAAAAATAAAAGTGGGAGCAGAGTGGGATAAGGAACTGGTCAATGACTTAAAAAGTCCAGGCTAAAAAATTAGTTGTTTTTTTGTTTTGCTTATGGAGATAGCCACATTTCTTCACATATGATGAAGGATGATGAAGGAGCTTTCCCCAGCCTCCCAATTCAGAGTTGTTCACATGTGTTTCTTTGTAAGCATTATCTACCTACCATACACTCAATATTTCTGTTACTAAAAATCAGATTTGATATTTGTGCATATTGCTTCCTTGTAGGAGTTTGTGTGCCTGTGCTCACAAAATCATGATTTACTTCATGTGAGAAAACTGATGATGCTGCTCTTTTCCTCTGGGAATAAGCATTGAACTTTCTTCTTTTGATCAATATGATCCATTAAGAATAGAGTATGGCTCATACTGTCCTATGAAATATTAATTACATAGTTTAGTTAGACTAATAATGGTTTTGAATGAATGAATGAAAACAAAAGCACTTGTGAAGCACTTATCATTTGTGAAGCACTAGGATCACAAGGAGAAAAAGGAAGAAAGCACCTGCTCTGCTTGAGGGAAACAATGCATAAAAAAAACGTGCAGCTGTAAGACTTGTGGAAGAGCCAGGAAATGCAAAGGGGACCACAGAAGGGCAGATGGCAAGACCTAGGATCCTTAGAGAACACTAGATAGAGCACTGGACCTGGTGTCAGGAGGAACTGAATTCAAATTCTGCCTAGACACGTAGTAGCTGTCTGCCTCCTTTTCCTCACTTGTAAGTCAGGGGGTGATAATAACACCCACCACCCAGTTTTGTTGTGAATATTAAATGGGATTATATTTGTGAAGCATTTTATAAACTTTGAAGAGCTATATAATTATATATTAGAGATCATTAGTGGTAGCAGTAGATCGTATGTATGACATCATCATGGATCATCAGGATGAAAACCAGGATAGATGATAAGGCCTATATGACCTTAGGAGTCGGTGACAAAGCAAATAAGATCTAATGCTCCTCCATCTCCTCAGGACAGACTGCTCACTCCACAGCCCAGAAGGGCAATGAGTCTAGAGAAAGAAGCAACAGGAAAGGGGAGCACTGAGTGATTGCAAGTCTTCCATTGACTCTAGTACAGACTTGGTCTGAGACCTCTTTTAACTGGATGCAAACCTTTAGTTTGTGTGTTATCTCATAAAGTTAAAGTTTGGCTGGCATCTTGGAATTTGTATCTACTGAAACCTGCTTTTGTTTTTACTCAAAATTTCTCACTGAGTTTTTCTTTTACTCATTCTGACCATTAAGACATTCACTTTAGGATCCAGCCAGTAAAAATTTCTTTGATTTTCTTTTGATCTTTTCAAAGGTAAAAAGATTATTTACCTTTTTGAATGCCATTCATTGATAGGTAGATACCATTGAAGCTGGTAGGAGGGCCAATTAGAGTTAATTATTGTCAGAATGACCTGTCACATCTCTGAAATGTCCATGAAGATTTCTATGATGTAGCTTTTTATTTCTCTTCTCATGTCATATTTGGAAAACTAGACATTTTAAAGACTTCCACAACCTTAGAAATTATATTAAAGGAGTTATTCCACATAAGAATGATAATACTCAACATGATTTCCCCCAAAACCTATGTATTCTTCCATTTTTAAAAAGTCTTTCCATATTTAAAATAATATCCCATTAGTTTTTAAAAGCATCTCAAAGATTTGTTTGCTATTGATGAGCTCAGTCTAAACTATCTGTCCTGCCTTAATTTGACCTAAATGATATGATTGCAGATACATTTGTAAATGAGTACAGGAATCATGGAGAAACTAGAACTTCAAGAAGGATCCTAGAAATTATATTATCTCAGCCATAAGTAATCTAGCTCTAATAACTATCAGAGTGCTTTGTTTCTCCCTCATTAAACTTTACTACACTTTTATAATCTATCTTCTATTACAGTTATTTGTGAGCTTGTCTTATTTCTCCTTTTAAAACATACATTTCATGAGTGAAAGACACCATTTTTTATATTTGCCATACATGTTAGGTTTGTGAATTTCAAGGAACAAAATCTCATTCACATTAAACTATGTACAGAGTTTATCAAATGATATACAAATGACATTAAGAAAAAAAAGGATGCAAAATACATGAACCTCCATTTCACTGCCAGCCTGGTTTCCACTTTGGCCTGATTTGGAAAAATAAAGTTGCATGTGTATATTTCTGGATCCCTGACAACTGCCTCAGTTTAGACCACCAACTGATTGTGGATGTTTACTGTGGGATTTTATACTGAAGTAAACAAAAAGGAGGCACCTAAATTGGCTCATTGGATAGAGCATTGAGCCTTGAGTCAGGAAGACCTGAGTTCAAATATGATCTCAGACACTCATTAGCTGTGTGACCCTGGGCAAGTCACTTAACATCTTTTTGCCTAATCCATTGGAGATGAAACAACAAAGCACTCCAGTGCCAAGAAAACCCTATCCAGGTTTGCAAAGAGTCAGACCTGACAACAACAGCAGCAAACAGAGATGGCTAACAGACAGAACTAACGTCAGTCACTTACTGACATGAAGAGAAGAGTGGGGGATATGCTTCTCTCCTCTATTACTTTCCCTGGCCAGGGACATGTTCACAGCCTGACTTACCTGCTTCTTTGCTAAATTCATTCTCATCTCGGAATTCTTCCCCCTAATCTCATACCCATTTGAACTTCCTGGCTTTTCATTTCCTCAGCTTCCTCAACTCCCACCACATTTGTCTCTATTCCACCTCAGTTCCAAACAAGAGTCACCATACCCTAAATAGTCTACTCCCTTCTGTACCCAATTAGAAAAAAGAAAAGAAACTTAATTTATCTTAGGCACCAAAGTTCCTAGTTATAGTTCTGTTGGATGCTCTGATCACCATGGTAGGTAAACCCTAGCCAACTTTGAATATTCAAATCATTAGTAGATCAGATAAGATTAAACCTAGGGATTGGTAAACTTCTCTACTTCACTCAAAGATATTCATCACTATATGATTCTCTGTAATTGCCTGTTTTCCCTGTCTTGGACAAAAGAGGCTTTTTCTAATTGACCTTTTTTTTTTTTTTTTTATTTAACAGACAAGCAGGAAAGTCTATTACTTCCATGTTAAATTTATTATACACCTTCTAAAAACCTCAAACTTTACATAAATTCACAGTTTCATAAGAAATTCTCTTTTCTCTCTTCGTCAAGTCAGCAAGCAATTATTAAGTTCCTAGTGTATGTCAGGCATTGTTTATTGAAATGTTCACATTTCTTGATCATTAAGTTCAAAAGAAAATTTTTTAAATTTAAAATATTATCATAAACCCTACTTCAGACACTAAGTTCTTTTTTTTTAAATTTAAAAAAAATTAATTTATTTGTTTTCAGTTTTCAACAGTCACTTCCATAAGTCTTAAATTTTTCTCCCCGTCCCGTGCAATCTTATATGGGTTCTACACATACATTCTTATTGAATATATTTCCACATTACTCATGTTGCATAGAAGAATTAAAACAAATGAGAGAAACCATGAGAAAAACCAAAACAAAACATAACACAAGAGAAAAATAGTCTGCTTCATTCTGCATTCCAATTCCATAGTTCTTGCTCTGGATCTGGAAGGCATTTTGCCTCAAGTCCTTTGGGAATGTTTTAGGTCCTTGCATTGCTGTGAAGGGCGAAGTCTATCAGAAATAGCCTTCACACACTGTGGCTATTACCGTGTATAATGTTCTCCTGGTTCTGCTCATTTCACTCAGCATCAGTTTGTATAAGTCTTTCCAGGCCTCTCTGAAGTCTTCCTGCCATCATTTCTTACAGCACAATAGTAGTCTATTACATTCATATACCACAACTTGTTCAGCCATTCCCCAATTGATAGGCATCTCCTCTATTTTCAGTCCTTGGCCACCACAAAGAGAGCTGCTATAAATATTTTTGTGCATGTGGGACCTTTTCCCATTTTTATGATCTCTTCGGAATACAGTCCTAGAAGTGGTATTGCTGAGTCAAAGCATATGCACATTTTTGTAGCCCTTACTTACCCTGTATTACTATGCAAAATACAATAGTTCCCAATAAGTTCACAAGATATATTTGTCAAATGAAAGAACAAGTTGGTCACTTAATCATAATACTCCTCAATTTTGCATCATTGTAAATTGTTGTAAAACTCTTATTTCAAGCTTTTCAGAATATTTCTGGAGTTATTAAAAGCAGTTTAATGGAAAGAATATGAGAATCTCTATGTTCTTGGGTAACTTATTTGGTTTCTCTGGATCTTGCTTTCTTCATCTATAAAAATAGGGTAATTGGGCTCTCTGTACAATTCATTCCAGTTCTAAATGTTATAATCCCATATGACAAAATTCCTTTTTCATTTCATCTTAAATTGATTAAATGATAATACCACAATCTATACATGTGTATAAGTATGTCATCAAGAACTTTGGGTAGTGGTTGTGGCATTGTTTACTCAAACCAGTCTTGATGGCACATTCTCACTTGAAATCAGGGGCATATTTTCAAGTACAATATTAATAGTAATTTGTCCCACATAAAGTAGTTATATCCAGTTATTATTTTTAATCACAAGATAAATTCATTCAAGTTTGCATTTCCTAATACTGTCTATGATCAATGCTTGCATCAAAGTATATTCTTTCTTTTCTTCAATATCAGACTGCTCATTCACTACATGTATCATTTCCATACAAGGGCATGGAAAGTAAGAAGGTTGCCATTTTACTTTAAAAACCTTTGCATGTTATATATTTCCACATTGATTATTTGAGAGCTTTTGACAGAGTGCTGATAGCT
Source organism: Notamacropus eugenii (assembly GCF_028372415.1). Taxonomy (NCBI): domain Eukaryota; kingdom Metazoa; phylum Chordata; class Mammalia; order Diprotodontia; family Macropodidae; genus Notamacropus; species Notamacropus eugenii. The sequence goes on from NC_092874.1 coordinate 117,160,198, forward strand.
TTGAAAATGATTGTTTTCTAAGATTTATGTAGGATATTTGCAAGTAAGGAATTTAAGGAAGGAATAGTAGTGCATTTTAATGAAACAGGCCGTATACAGTGAGCTATTTATGCTTAGTATTTATTGAGTTTTTGGCAGTATGCTTGAACATGTGTAAAGTTTACATCTTGGCCCTTCCCTGCATGTTGAAATGAAAGCACACATGCTCATATGTTAAAATGTCAGTAACATCCCACACTTGCTCACATTGCTGCCCTACTTTGCTTGTGAAATGGGATGAGTGACTACTCATTCAGTAGCCATCAGTGAAATTGGCATGTTTCTTTTTTCTATATGTTTATTGTTGTCAACTAAGTCCCTTGGAAATTGATACAGGCACTCATTAAGGGCCGTCCTTGCAGTTTGGCTGCAATTTCAGGAGTCACCTCAAAGCTGGCAAATAATACTCTACAGTGATACATCTGGTTTCACATTCCCTTTTCAAGGACTAAAACCTCTTGTTTTAATATGTTAAACATGCTTAGTGGGGATTTTACAAGCACAAAGAAGTCAGCTATTTCCCAATTACTATATTAACAAAGAAAGGCTAAAGGCTCTATTATTTTTTAGTACCACTGCCATTTGCTTTGATTTTGTTCTCTTGGTGCCGCTGAGATTACACAAATACCCATTTATTTTTGAGACAGTGCTATCGCTGAAGTCAAAGTCTACAAGTCTTCCAGAGCATTGTTGGCATAAGCCCCAACAAAGCCACTTATGTGAAAGATCTGTTCTGCCCAGTTTATGATATGGGTTTTTAAAGTAGCATGCACCTGTTTCTGCTTACAGGATGAAGAATGAATTGTCAACTACTCTAGACATGTTCAAACATGACACTTCATACTGCACAGGCTTGTATAGTCTGCTTTATCCTAGGCCCCCAACTATGAAACCATCAGTCCTCCAAAAGAAGATATGTTGTGAGGAGGGAAAGGGAGAAAAAGGGGATCAGTTGCTATTATTTGTGCGTGTGCAAGCTGCAGGAAGGAAGGTCAGCTCCTCTAACCTTTGTTTTCCCAGCAGAGCTCTTGAACAAGATGAAGTGATCAAAGCAGGATGCCAGTACATCATCACAATCTCATTACTTTGCAAGCTGCATGCACAGATGCTGCTGTTCTCTGCATCAGGCTTCACTGATTTACATTCACAACACCTCCATTAGAACTCATTTGGTACAACTCATAATTAACCAGTTCTTTTCTTTTCATAATAGTGTTGTTCTAATGCAAGAGAAACCAAAGCAAAGAAGAAAATAGTATAGTTGTATGAATCATCAGAACTCAGATATGTTGGTTTGGTGAATAGAAGTATGGGTTTAAATGCTTTGCTGTAATTTAGATCATTTCTGGATCAGGGTTTTGGGGAGGTGGGGGTAGAAATCTTTTAAATCCTTGTGCAGTAGACACTTTCTTTTTTAGATATCATGAGTTAGACTAAGTCATAGGATCAAAGTTAAGGACCTTAGCCCTTAAAAAGACCCTTCATTTTATAGATGAGGCCAGTAGAGCTAAAGATTTAGAACTGTAAGGGATTTCAGAGACCAGATAACCTCTTATTCTAGAAGTGAAGAAATGAAGAGAAGAGAAAAATTTGGTAGTAGTAATAGTAGTAGGCAGCATCAGCATCATGACTGTAGCTGACACTTAGGGACTAGTTTTGTGTGAGGCACTATGCTAAGCACTTCTAAATTATTACCGCATTTTACCCTTCCAACAACCCTGAGAGATAGACGCTGTTATTATCCTCATTTCACAGAAGAGGAAACTCAAGCAAATAGAGATTCACTGACTTGCCTGGGGTCACACAACTAGTAAGTATCTGAGGCTGGATTTGAACTCAGATGTTCTTCAGTTCAGGTCAGGCACTCTATCTGCTATGCCACCAGCTGACCTATAACAGATAGAATTTTAATTCTGGGAGTTTTTCCATCTCCTCATGCTGAGTATTGATACCTCTTCTTTCATATCATTCCCCATCCAAACAGTGTTATCATATACATATATATATACGTTTGTGTGTAACTTTATAGATATGTGTGTATATGTATGCACAAAGCAGTGTATATGTGTTTGTGTGTGTGTGTATTTTTTCAAATATCAAAACTCCTGTATACCTTAGTATATAGATACTGTTTATATGTATATAGGTCTTTCTGGGTTGCTATGGCCAATCTGATAGGGAGTCTTAAAACAGAATGGTACAATGGAAAAAGCACTGCCTCTGAATTCAGAATACCTGAGTTCAAACTAGGCCTGTGATCTTTAGCATCTGTGGGACATTGGACAAGTCACTTCACTTTCCTAGGTCTCTGTGTAAATGAGAGGGTTAGACTAGGTGCTTCTGAGGGTTCATCTGGTTCATCCAGTTTAATGATTCTATCACATAGGCTGCCAGAAAACCCAAACTTTACATTAGACTTTCACCTCATTTAGAAAATGCCCAATTTCACTTTCTTCAAGGCATAGTCTTTGAAAACTTAGGGTCATTTTCATGCCACAAAGAAGTATCTAATTTAGACTTCAAGTGTTGGCTCAAAATTACATGTGTGTTTGAATCCTGACTTTGCCATTTAATCGATTTCTTAGGATCTATGTTCAGTTTTCACACTAAGAAATAAGGGAATTTGACTAGATTATTTCTAAGGTCTTTTCTGACACTAGCATTCTATGATTCTACCTGGAATCAATAGGATTTAGTTAGTGATTGAAAGTGGGAAAGGGTTCCTATCAGTGTTTTAAACATATGTGACAAAGTGAATGGTGGTGTTATTAACATAAATCTCGAAGTCAGAGGAGTTGGTTTTGTACAAAAGATAAAACTTGTTTTGAACATGTTTAAGGCACATCTGGAACATGTTTATGTGAGTATATATCCACTCAGCAAATAAAAATATGAGTCTAAAACTGATAGAGTTTGGGGCAAAATATAAAGATCTGGGACATTTATTTGGGGATATAGGAATGGTGAAGGGGCAGGGGGAGAAAAAGATCAAAGGACAAAACCTTGGACACAATTCCAAGTTTGGAGTAGAACTTGATGTAAAGGGTCAGGGAATTCCAAGAAACAAAGAATATCAAAAGGACATGGTCAATGGTGCTACGTGATCAAAATAGAGCAAGGAGAGTGCACCGTAGATAAACAAGTTGTCATTTAGCAGAAGAAATAAAACACAAAGATAGTCTTTAAAGATGATATATTTTGATTTGCAGGAGAAGATGTAAGATCTAACATATATGATGCTCTCCAAGGAGGGTAGGTCATGGAGAGAATCCTTGGCAGTTAAGGGGATAGAATTGGGATATTGTAAACTAGAAGCTGAGTGTTGAATAAAATGCTAATGCAGGCATTATCTGTAACTGTCCCTGAGGGATTATATTCAATATGGTTAAAATATAGTGCTTCCTGTAGGTGTCCTCTTAGATAATATACCAAGGAATTAGATTTATTCTTCTTGACATCAGAAGGCTAAACTTGGACCAATGGTTAGAAAGATGCTAGAAGGAGGCAGATTTTGGCTCAGTTCAGGAATTATTTCATAACAGTTCAACACGAGTAACCTTAAAACAGACTTCTTGAGATGGTGAGTTTGCCATCACTGATACTGTTTAAGCTGAGGTTAAATGACTATCAAAGATCTTGTAAAAGTGGATTCCTGTAATTGATAGGGGTTAGACTAAAAATTCTGAGGTCCTGTGATATTCTTAGGTATAGCTAGTGGCATTGTGAAATTTTAGTGCAGAATATATTGATGGCAACAGAGTTGTTTTCATGAGTGAATGTGGGTCCGACAGATTTCTCTCTCTAACTCAGGTATCTAACATTCAGTGTAACTAAAAATTCTAGTGGAATTTCCCAATCTTTTGAGGTTGTTCCTAATACAGTATCCCTTCCACACTGCATCTTTTCTCATTGCTGTTTCTCTACATTGTGGGTCAGCATAAAAAATTAAATGGAAATTTGGGGGGAGTTTTGCAGGAGCCACAGATGACCTGCAAAGGTCAGTACATGACAAAAGAAAAAGTTTAGAAATTCAGAAAGGCATAAAATATATATATAGTATTGTATAATATCAATATATTCTATCTTTTAATACCATAATAATTCAGACTTCTTCTCTGGTATGAAGGGAAGGCCAAAAAATTTTACATGAATTTTCCAGATCATGAGCTTTGCACCCTAACCCCCTGCGATGTGGAAGGGATAACTGTATTAAATGAACTTTCTCTTCCTCTCTATTAAATTTGAGGTTTTCACTCTTCTATCTACATAAATTCCTTTTCTAGTATATGAATCCAAGATGGCCCTAGTTTGAAATGCCAAGTTTCTTGAATTCTTATGGTAAAAATCCCAAAAGTAAATATAAATCTAATTCTGGTTTTCTACTGATTTTTTTCTCCCTGAGAAGAAAAATAATCATTTAAAAATACTTCGAGAAATTTCCTCAATTATTTTTTCTTATATAATTTTTGATTATTACTTTTTGACACTTAAAAAAGTTTCTACTATTGATCTCATATTTCCTAAAAGTAAATTGAAAAAATAAGCTGTTAAACTTTTTGCCGGTAGCTCCGGAAGACTACAAAGTCTAAAAAAAAAAAAATAATCCTTTGACTGAAATGTCAATTCATTTCTCTTTGGGATCATTTGAAAGGAGTGCACTTATGCATTAGGAAACTACTGTAGAAGGAGACTTGAAAATCAAAATGTGTAGATGTCTTTGCCTTCCTTTATTGATGACAAGACAACTGAAATATATTTTCAAAATTTAATGCAGAAAAAAATAGGATTGATTCTCCAGAAAGCTCATTTTTTTTAACGTATGTTTTGAAGAAGACTTTTTCCTCTTCTGTCCTTGCTATTTAAAAGACTGATCGTTTCTTATTAATGATACATCTGTTTGCACTATGTGCCATAAAATTGTCTCTTGGTATAACATGGTGGCTAAGAAAGGGGTCTAAGAAAAATGGAATGTGTTAAGTGCTACAGGTCAGGCTTTGCCAAATAGCCACCAGTTAAGATCTGTGACTGCAGTCAGTCATGTTACCTAGTTCATAGCTGTCAGTCAGCTTCTCTTACTTTCATTATGCCTTCCCTTTCCTCCCTACAAGATATATCTGTAAAAAAACAAGCAAATACATATACCAAAGAGCATATTTACCATTAAGTATTGGAATGTGTAATTTACAAGCCAGAATCATAACATCTTAGTATTAAAAGTTACCCATCAGAGATTGTATTCACACCCTGCCTGATTAATTATGATTATAGTTATCCCTTAAATAGTTTTTGCCATAGCACAAATTTCTGTTTTCCTGTTTATTTCCATTATATAGCCAGAGGTGTGCTCTATTGACTAATGCATTTAAAGGAACAATTGGTTTATTTTTCACACCATGTTAACCATTAATAGTCAAAATACTGTCAGTGTTATTTAAAACATCAATATTTTAACCAACTAATATTTAGCAACCAAAAATACAGAATTATTTAGAAAAGTGTGAGACAAATTGTAGTATAGTTGTAATGCCAATGTGATACCCACAGTAGCCACTGTGGATCATACATGCATATATCCAGGGTAAATTCAGAAAGTATAAAGTCTTTTCCTCAAAAATGAAACCAAAATATTTATTCAGATACCAGAAAGTCAGTTCTACCATGGTAACAATGAAGTTTGTACACATTACCAATAAAGGGAGCACTGCGGTCCCCAAGCCTTCCCTCCGTTAGGCCTCCCTACAAACAAGCTCCACTAGGCAAAATTCCCCCCTCTCTCACTCATGCTAGCTGCTCTGCCTCAGCTCTGCCTCACTGTCTCCTAGCTGTGCCTCAACTCTTTCAACTCTACCTCACTCTCTCTGCTCCGCCCTTTCTGCTCCACCTGCTCAGGAAGCTCCTCTCACTATCAACTCCATGTGACTCAAGCTGTGACTGGGTCAAAGCTCAAAGCAGGTCATATGGGCCTATTGAGGGGTGAGGAAGATCTTCAAATTCCCTTAATATTGCAGAATACTATATAAATGGGAATAAAACACTGTGAAACAATCAACACTGTCAAACAATCATTCATTAGGCAACTTCTGTGTGCCAGGCACTGTTGTAGGTGCTTTAGATGCAAAGAAAAAGTGAAGCAACCTTTACCATTATATAACTTGCATTCTTTCAAAGGGAGGCAACCTGTTCATATATGATTATGTACAGAACAATGGATTCTGGGTAATTAAATATGTAGTTTTAGGTAAGATGTGTACTAACAGTTGTGATCAGGAAAGGTTTTGTATTTGAGTCTTAAGTAAAGAAGTCTATGAGGCAGAGGTGGAGGGGTACATTCAGTCTAGAGGTGGGAGACAGCAGTTGGTTAAGTGATGAAGATTCAGATTTGAGGAAGTGTGGCCAAGTATAGACAGTTTTTACAAGTTCAGCTGACAAAAGACACAAGATATGTGATGATAACTTGAGTAGATAGTAAGGTCGAGTAGTGAAAGGTTTTGTTTTTTTTTTTGGTGGTTGTTGTTGTTTTAATGAGGGAAATTGGAGTATTTTTGAAGGCAATAAGGAAAGAATTCTTAGATTGAAAGAAAATGAAGATTCAAGAGAGGGAGGAAATGATTGAGGGGGGAAAACCACTGGAGTAGACTGGGGACGTAATTAAGGGCAACTGGATATAAGTAACAGCCTTGGTAAGAAGGGCAATTTTATTATCACACTGGAGGAAAATAGAAGAGAATGGGACATGATCCTAAGGACTTTTGAGATTAAAAATAGAAGAGAGATAGTTCCGCCTCAATTTTCTCCAAACAGTAAGAGGAGAGGTTCTTAATTGAGAAGTGTGGAAAGCTTGAGAATAAAAGGTTTTGAACACTTTTGTGAAAGAATCAGGGTGGAGTAAAATGATTGCTCTACTACAGTGAGGGTTTGTTGTGTAACCAGTCAGCTTGATATCTTCAGTTCCATTCAGCAGAATGAAGGGAGTGGAGAAGATAGAGTCTGGCAGTAGATAAGCACAGGATGCACAGTTAGGACATAGAATCAAAAGGGTTCAATAATAAAAAATATTGTGAAGTTGAATTGTTTAGCCTCAAGACTGGGGAGGGAGAAAAAGAAATCAGTACAGGTAACATCGTTGCCTAAGAAAGTACTGATAAATGGGGCAATTAGAAGTCACAAAGTTGGTGAAGGTTTAGGAAGGGTGACACAGAAATGGAATGATATCTGATGACCATCAGATCTAGGAGCTTCAGAGGGTTTAATCATAGAAGAAAATACATATTGGTGAGATCTGGGATGTGGCTGAGATGGAGTGGAAGAGGAGATTGGGGAACTGGGGGATTATGTTGTTTGAGAGAATGGCAATAATATTGAAATTCTCTACTATAAGAATAGGAGTTGGGTCCAGAAGACTCATGATGGAAAATGCTATCCATATCCAGAGAAAGAACTATGGAGTCTGAATGCAGATTAAAGCATACTATTTGCTCTCCTTTTGTTTTGTTTCTTCTTTCTTGTGGTTCCCCCATTCGTTCTAATTCTTAACAGCATGACTAACGTGACAATATGTTTAATAAGAATGTGTGTGTAGAGCCTATATCAGATTGCACACTGTCTTGGGGGACAGAGAGGGAGGCGGAAAAAATTTAAAACTCAAAAGCTTATGGAGGTAAATGTTGAAAACTAAAAATCAGTTAATTAATTAATTGATAGAACAAACAAACCAAAAAGAATAGAAGTTGGTGCTAATAGAAAGATTGTAATGTCAGGTGGTGAGCAGTACACAATTTTCAAAATCCAACCCAGACTGCTCTCCTCTCCCTATCAAATTCTGAGACCAGTTCATTGACTGTAGTATTTCTTCAAGACACACACACACATGCACACACACATGCACACGCACGCACACACGCACACACACACACATGCACACACCCAGAGCTCTCTTGCCTTTATATCATGAATTAGACATTCATTTGCCTTCTTGTATGTCACTTAGGTTGAATTAACCTGAATGATAATGGAATTTGTTTTAGGAAGCTTTGAAGTGCCCTAGGGCTTGGTGTGTAGATGACAGAGTATCCTCAACAAAAGAGAAGTATCTAGAACATTGCTATAGGGCATCCCTCTTCTATTTGGACTCTGTACTGTAAATTTTCCATAACAATGACAAATAGTTTTGAGCCTTTATCTTGCTTCATGCCTACCTCTTTATAATCATTGGAACATGGAACAAAAATGACCCAGAAGTCATTGGAGAGATACATGATAGATACAGGTAAGCCAAAGCATATCATCAAGGAAGAATCATAAAAAAGTTATGTCCTAAAAGGTATTATCAGTGATACATAAAGCCAGGAAAATAGATGGAACAGCCATGTAGTTACAGCAAGAGATATCCATGCAATGTCAAGGGCTCTAGAGTAAGTCACCCAATGTATTTAATGGGTCATTTGTGGGCTGACCTAGACTGAATAATAGAGCATTTGCTGAATCTTGATATTTGTATTTGTTTCTCTGATACTTAGTTCTGTGCCTTATCTATAGTGATTTATAAATGCCAATTGAATAAATTAATCACAGATACATTGAAATATCTTCAGTTCAATAATAGACTTTTCCCTTAAAATAGTTTTAGTATTTTTGGATTTCACCAGCAAGTAATTCCCACGTTGCAGATTTGTATTCTGTAAATTTGTATTCTGTAAAAATTCCTGAAATTTTAGGACATTTCTCCGTAGATATGTTGGAATTCCCTCATTAGTCCATCAAAGTATTTACAACATTGTTTAGTTGAGATGCTCATACAATTATCCCTTCCACATCGTAGGGGTTAGGGCACAACCTTCTCACACCCTAACATGGAAAATCCACCTAAGAATTTTTTTGACCTCTCCTTTGCACCAGAGAACAAGTCTGAATTATTATGCTATTAAAAGATAAAATATGTTGATATTATACAATACCATACATATATTTTATGCATTTCTGAGTTTCTAAACTTCTTCTGTGTCATCTGCTGTCTTTCATGTATTGTCTGTGGCTTCTGCAAAACTTCCCAGAAATTCTCACATAATTTCATATGCTGACCAACAATATATAGAAGCAGTGATGGGGAAAGGTACAATGTGGAAGGGATAACTATATATGTGCAATGGAAAATCGTAGAATTTCAAATGTACATTCTAACAAAATTGATTTCTAGGTTAACTTAATAAAGTAATGTCATTTATAATGTTGTTCTTTTGTGTTCTGTAGGTGCGTCAAGGGTGAGGAAGTAGGTATATGTATATAGACTTAGTAGGGGTGAATTGAAGAAAGGTCTGGGACAAAAACTACCTCCACCTTGTGCCAGACCTAAAGATGGGGATGCATTCTCTTTCCCCACAGCCTTAATGACTTTAGATGCTCTGTTTTTATTATGCCTGTGTTAGAAAGTTTCCTATTATCTTGCCTAGAGTCATATAATATTTCCTAGCATAAAATTTCAGAGTTTTTCATTGGAAAAATTTTTTTTCTGAAGTTCTTACTATATGCCAGGCCCTGAGTTAATCACTGGAAATACAAAGAGCTCACATTGTAATAGGGGATACAACCTGTAAATAACTAGATCCATGCAAAACACATACAATCAGGAGGAGGTCATCTCAGAGGGGAAGATCTGTAGAAAATGGGATTTGAATTGAGTCTTGAAAGATGCTGGGAAAACAGAGTCAGTAGGTGAAGGAGGAGAAGATTGTGTGCATTTGGCAAAAGCTAGCACAAAGGCTTGGGGAAGGTGGAAGAGGGACTTTCATGTGTGAGGAACATCAAGAAGGCCAGTGTAGCTCATTTGTAGAGTAAAGTGTGAAAAGGGATTAGAGTAAGAAGAACTTTGAATGGCAGATGACTTTATGTTTGATTTTCAAGTCAATAAAGACTCACCTGAGTTTGTCCAATAGGGAAATCACATTGTTAGACCTCTACTTTAGCAAAATACCTTTGATAGCTGAGTAGAAGGTGGACAGAATTAAAGAGAGACTTGAGGCAAAGAAACCAGTTCAAAGATTATTTCAGTGGTATAAATGAAAAATGATGAAGGCTTTAACTTGGGTGGTGGTCATGTGAGTGAAGATAAAGGATCAAATGCTAGAGATAATGTGAAGCTAAAAATGATAAAATATATGGCAATGGATTGGATATCTGTGCTGTAGTCCAACTTTCTCACTTGATGAGTCCTGATGTTACTCTTACAGGACTATACCACTCATATTCATCCATACCTCCTCTTGCTTTCATCTTCTGTAAATTCTTTTTCTTCAAAATTACTATCACTGAGTTTCCCATGTACTCACATCAATTTTTAGAGAGTTCTCATTTTTCTTTTTCACTTGAATCTTTTATGAATTTTATTCTTGAGAATATCCTATCCTCTCAGGATGACTTCCTCCATAAAGTTTTAGCCTATCAGTTCTTACTGTCCTTTCTCTGGACTCTTTGGAATATACTATGCCAAAATCTGAAATAACCTTCCTTGAATTTTCCCTTTTTATCTGTCATAACTAGGAAAGAGAAAAATGGTCATTTCGTCTGAAGAGTCCTATCACCTTCACTTTGGCAGCCAGTCCTTCCTTATTTGTTAGAAAAAGGTTAAGGATAGCAATTCTTCTACTCACCTCTTTTAGTTTTAGAAAAATTGAATTAGCTTTAAGACTAGTCAAGATCATGTCAGTTGCTCTGGGTTTGTTTATTTGTTTTTTAGCAGTTATCTATGTAGTCAGAGTCCCACTATATGTAATGGTACTCTGATTTTATCTAATAAATTTTCTCTGAGTGAGTTACTCTCTTCTATAACTATATTCGAGACTTGATTCATAGCCTTACCAAGTCTTTGTTAACTCCTGGGTCAAATTAACTTCTTGCATTTAGAGAATCTAGTTCATCATTTTTATGACAGTGCTTTGCAAACCCTACAACACTATATAAAAATTAAGCCATTAGATTACTATCTGTGCTTTGCATATTTGTGTATAAACATACTCATAGGATTACAAGTATTACTATTACTTATTTTGGTTATTGGCTCCTGAACACTAGTTCTCTACTTTAGAGCAATTAGGTGCCCCAATGAATTAACTACTAGGCTTGGAATCATAAAGACTCATCTACATGAGTTCAAATATGCCCTCAAACTAGTTGTGTGACCATGGGCAAGTCACTTACCCCTGTTTGCCTCAGTTCCTCATCTATAAAATGAGCTAGAGAAGGAAATGCAAATGACTCTAATATCTTTGCCCAGAAAATCCCCAGAATGGCATCACAGAGAATCAGACATGCCTGAAATAAGTGAACACCGCTACCTTAAGGTAAAGTCTTTAACTCCTTGCCCAATATTTCACAATTCCTAGCAATTCTTTTCAGTTCCTTCTGGCAATTCTATTTGTCCTCACATAAATCACCAAAAGTGGTCATCAGGTTTGATAGGTCAACAAGAATTTTTAAAGTACCTACTATGTACTAAGCACTATGTTAAGTGCTAGTGATAAATAAATAGAAAAAGACAAAAAAAAAATACTTGCTTTCAAGAGCTCGTAGCCTAATGAAGGCGAGAACAAGAAAACAACTATGTAGAAGTAAGATAGATGCAAGATAAATTAAAGATAATTACAAAGAGAAGGTACTAGCATTAAGGAGAATTGGGAAAGGCTTTTTGCTGGAGGAAAAAAAATGGCATTTTAGTTGTGATTTGAAGGAAGCCAGGGAATCCAAGTGGTGGTAATGAGGATACAGAACTTTCCAGGCCTGGGTTACTGCTATGCATAAATTCAGAGATGGAATGTCCTGTGTAAGGAATAGCAAGGAGATATAGATTACTGGATCGCAGAGTCTGTGGGGGGAAATAAGATGTGAGAAGACTGGAAAGGTCGGAAGGGGCCAGGTTGGGAAGAGCTTTAAGCCTCCTGAGGCCTTCTCTCATCTCCTAGATACATGTTCCAGGAAAATAGCATCCCTCATGTCAGGACCCATCTTCAAGAAGTCACTAACCACCATGACATTTGTCTTCTTCCTCTTCCCAATACTTCTTAGTTTTTTTCCAATGATACCTGTGAATCTTCATCATCATTTCTTGAAGCCCCAAAAGCTAGCCCTAAATAGCCCTAAAAGGCTCAGTGGTCCTTTTTCTTCTCTTAATTTCACATTTTTCTACACTCTGATCCCTGACCTTTTGCCACCTTTGATTCTTTTCCCTTTGAAGGACTTTTCCATTCCTTCGAACAAAAAGCATAATCATTCTCTTTCGAGATGAATCATGAGTGAACATTCACCCAAAGGACTTTCAGCCTTCTCCTTTAGTAGGAACACAAATTTGTATACCGTGGATACTTCTAGGTTTTACTTGGTACTACAAGAAGTGCAAACATAGTGTACTCTACAGCTCATTGGAAAATACCTATTGTCATCCATAGTTGCCTCCGTTTTTTGGCTGTCTAACTGCTGAACTTTCCCAGCTTCCTCTTATTCTCTACCACCAGCTCACTGCACTGGACTCTCCTGTGCAGAAAACCTGCCTTTTTCCAGCTGTTTTGCTTTTCTTGCAATATTTACAGCTACTCGCTCAGTTTAATTTGTTCTGTGTTTCATAGATCAGTGCCAGCACTCGAGCCAATAAGGCTTGTCCTCATCATTTGTCTGTGCCTCATCTCATCATTTCCCTTCTCTTTTTACCACTGTGGACTTCAGATGCTGTCTGCTTAGGTCTTGTTTTCATGCTGCCTCAGTTTCCTATCAGCATGCAGTACACTGATGGGGCCTAAGCTACTTTCCATGTTGTATAAATTTAAGTAGTTTTGTGTGCTTTCTTATAGTCCAGTCCATTAATATTTTTCCATTGAATTTAGAGACTTGTAGATGTCCACCAAAGAAAGTTAAAGTCTGTACTGACAAGTCCTTCATATTAAAGGAACCTAAACTTTCCCTACAAGGTCATTCTCTTATATGTGCATGCATATATACACACACATATATATTTGAATCCATATTAAGCTTGGTTATAAACCATTTTATGAACAAGGCAGTGATAAAACAGAGGTACAGAGGAAGAATAATCTCACATGCTTTAAGGAAAGAAAAATAGTTTTTCCTCTTTCTGGCTCAATTAAAATTATACTGTTTTTCAAGTCCCATTAACACAGTGGGTTGCTTCTATGCATGCATTAGTGGCAGTATCACTGTAATATGGAGCAGGCTCACTGTATTGTGGACACATTTATGAAGATTGATAACAGCTAGGGTTCAGTGTTAACTTTTATTATCAGACAGGCTGCAGGAAAAACTGCCTGGTATTGGCTTTTGCTTTGATTTATGAAAAGGTTGCCACATGAAAAAGACATCACATAAAATAGCGTGGCTGGCAGCTATGTTATTAAATACAATTGTAAGCGTACCAAACAATAACTAGCCCTAATTATGTTCATTATCTTCTCTTGATGTTCTTTGTACTTCTGCTGTGGTATGCTGAGGCTACTCAGTCCTAATGGCAATCTAGCACCTTCCTATCCAAGTAGGTCACCTCCAACAACTTTCTAGTACATGCTCGTCCCATTTGCAGTTCTGGCTTGGGAGTCTGTGCTGGCTCCTACTCCTGGCTTTACCACTAGCCAGCTGTTTGACTTGAGGCAAGTTGCTTGGCTCTATGGGCTCTAGTTGTTTAAAATAGGAAGGAAGGGAGTAGATTGAATGATCTCTGTTATTTCTTCTAGTTCTAACATTTTGTGATTTTGTATTCACTTTTACTTCACATCCATATTTTTTAAGACATCAAAATATTTAATTAGAATTTAGAATGCCACCATGCTGATCATGTGACTCCTAGGCAAGTCACTTAATCCCTCAGTGCCTCAGGCAACCTTCTATACTGGTAAATTGTACAACATACCAAATTTGCATTGCCAGAGGGAGCATTTCCACACCACCTCTCCCCAATAATATAAAATGAAAGTAGGACTTTCAGGTTTAAAAAATAGGCATTTGTATATCTGTAATAGTTTCTACAACAGCAGTTGGACCTTCTTAATATGGATGCCAAAACTTCTTGGCCCACAGAATTTTTTGTCCCAGCAGCATTTATCATTTTGCCTCCCTTTTGAAGCCCTCACCATGATACAGTATCATTTATGTCATAAAAGCTATGTCATAAAAATCCACTTTGTATCTTTTGTCTCACTAGTTTCATTTGCTTTTTTAATATGCAAGAAAAGCAGCTGTTTTTCCTTAAATAAATGTAATTGTGAGAAACTGCCTTTGTTTTTTCCAAGGACAGATATTATGGGTAATGGTAGGACAAATATATGGCCTTAGGAAAATTATACAAATTGAATCTACTTTTTGAAAATCAGATGGGTGTTACTACCCTCACAAGGCTGCCACTAGCAGTGACATTTTTCTTTAATGCTATCAGCTCTGGGGCCCAGGCAAGAGGGCAAGCATAATGCAAACATATTTTCCATTTTGTACCTCATGGTTAAACTCTTCATGAGGTAGGCAAAGAGAAAAAGGGCAAATGTGCCCTTCACTATGTCTTCTTGTTAGTATTTAAGTTTTTTTCACAGGCAGCCAAAGTTATGATTTTTTTTTTTTAGCCCTTTCCAAAGTTAACATCCTTCTGAGATTTAGATGTGACAAAAGCGGAGGCCATATGGTGCTATGGGAAGAGCACTGGGTGGGCAGTCAGAAGAACTGGCTTCCAAACTCCCTTGTATACCTAATTTTAGATCGTTAAGTTTGCTTTTCCTGGTCCCTTTTTTTCCTTGCTTGGACACTGACTCTGGGTGACTGTTGTGAGGGCCAGTATTTCAAAGTAGCAGTAGAGAGGAAAACCTTCTGAAATCAATGGCATCATTGGAGAAGAATATGCCACAGACATAGGGTAGGTCCCCACCCAATGTAATGCCTTGGTGTTGTCTGGAAGGCTCTCTGTTCCTGGAAAGGTCAGAACAATCATTCAGGCCCCTTCTAGAAAAATAAGAAGCTGGGACAAATCACATTTGACCTAAAATAACCATAATTGCGTGCCTCTGAAATACATTTTATATGAACAAGAGGTCAGGGGAGAGGGGGAAGCAAGGTAAACCAAATTAGGAGGGATTATATAGGATATGCTGTCATTAAAAGCTTTGGGAGGAAAGATTGCCATTAAATGCTGAACCAATCCAAAGTATATAACATATAGTCAGTGTGCCATTAAATCTTAATGAGGGTTATTTGTTAATAATCATAGAACTGTTATATATACAGGGTGTTCCAAACGTTTTGATTTGTGCACTTTTAAGCTTTAATAGCAAAATCTTAATGCAGGTTTAAGCTCTAACAGCCTAAAACTACACTAAGACTTCTAAAATACTCTGTGTGTGTGTATGTGTATGTATCTTTAAAACATAACTTTTGATGGGCCCAAGTGCTACATCTAAAACTCACTTGTACTTTAAAAGTAGGCATAATTAAATTTTAATGCCCTTAATATTGTTAAAACTCTCCCCTCAAGGAAGCAGAGGAATATGGACAACTGTACATCACATAATTCTTGGCTTTGCTCTCTTTCTCTCCTTGAGGGACAGCATTTTCCAGTTATTTCTTAACTTTCAGAAACTTTGAATTTGTGATAAGAGAAATTTCTGGAGAATATCTAGGCTTCTGAGGCTTCCATGGAGGTAAAACTTCACCCTTAATTCAATTCAATCAGCATTATTACTTCTAGTGTAAGGCACTGTGCTTTGACTCTGAGGAAAATGCAGAGGTAAGACATGAATTATTACCTCCAGGAGGTTACAGTTTAGTAGGGGAGATAAGATGTTTGTGAATAAATATAATACAATAGAATGTGAGTCATGCATACAAATGGTTTAGAATCCCATGAAACTTTCAAGAGAGATGACTTCCAGCTAGGAAATCGAGGAAGTGTACTGAAAGAGGGAACAGAGACTAGAGAAAGAGGCTAAGAGATTTAAAAGCTTGCATGGAGGCTACCTTCACCCCTGATTAACCCGATAGTCAAATTTGAAGGGTGGCAGGGAGAGTGCTCTCCCTCTCCTCTTCCTTTTAGACACAGCTCAGATACCCCTTCATCAGGAGGTCTTTTCTAGTTATCATGTGCCCCCCACTAATGCCTTTCGAAGTATAAGTGAAATAAATAAAGCAAAAACAGAGAAGAACAAAGTAGCATTTTGTTGAGGGGGGGTTCTCCCATATCATCCTTTCTTTTTGTCTTGTACTAATAGATCCAAAAGGCCTGAACACCCCAAATTTAATTAAATTAATTTCAGCAAGCATTGAAGCACCCATTATGTGTCAAACACTGTGTCAGATGAAGATGAAGACAAAGATGAAGATGAAATAGCTCTTGCCCACCAAGGAGTTCGTGTTGTACTGGAGAGAAACACTATGTACACAGATAAACAAAAAATATAAAGAATAAAGAAAAGCAATGTTTCAGTGGGATTATGATAGGGAGGGAAAAGCACCAACAATAGTAGACTCTTCCTGATCTTGCTGTCTTTCTGGCTTTAGTAAGGAAAAAGGTCACTCTGATAAGCCCTAGATTATAGCAATTATGCATGGTACACATTCAGGAAATGCGCAAAATGCAAATAATTTGGCTCTTGGTGAGGATTTACTTAATCTGTAGTCTCATGTGCCTTTAATTAAGAGAAAGAAAATCTGGTCATTTAGAACAAGACCAATGAGAGTTCAGTCCTGGAAGCACATTCAGAGGGATCCACATAGATATTGGATGAGTCTGCTCTGGACATGCATGAAGAAGTGGAATGGAGAGACTTGACTGTTCATTTCAGAGTACTCTGCCTGGAATTCTGTGACTCTTTCCTACTGAGTAGTGAAGAAAAGCCTTTTGATGGTCTGTTCAGCCAGAAGGGCAATGCATTCAAAAGGCACTAAGCAGCCAAATTGCAAAGTGGAAGAAAGTCTATATAGATTCTGGGGTCCTTAGCTCAACTCCCACTTGGACCACCCCTCCATTCCACATCCTTCTAGCCAACCAAAGCAAGATTATCAGACATCCACATTGGTCTGCTTACGCTCCCAGAACTAGTCTCTCATTGGCTACTCACCCATTTAATAAAAAACATACATAGTGCTTTTTATAACCTACAGTTCATTAAAACTTAGGACATCTCTAAAGTAGATGTCCTTAATGAAGTTTACAAGTCAAGACTTGTATTAAAATGATGACTTCCTTCAAATCACTAATGTTGACCAGTTGCCATGTTCAGACAAATGATATGTCTCTACCATTAGCATCAATAGCTGTTGTCTTCCCATTTAAGATAATGAAAGTTTCAGCTGACCTTAAAGAACTAAAAAGGGTAAGACTCATTATTAGCCTACTGCTTTTTAGATCCTTTAGCATTTTCTCAAACATTGGCCATCATTACCCAATCTGACAGTTTACATCAATTTCAGTAAGCTAATTAATTCCAAAATTTATAAGCTTCTAAGTGAAAGATCATAGTATCATAGATTAATAGCTTAGAAATTATCTAATCCAGTTTCCTCATTTTACAGATGAGGAAACTGACATCCAGTGTCATGCACCATTGCAGAGTCTGGATCTGAACTCAAGTCTAGAACCTTTTGATGTGCCCTGAGAGGCAAGGTTACTTCACTCTCCATGATAAAAATATTCAAAAGCCAGCAGATATTTTAAATAAGACTGGCCTTTTACACTGACACATTGATTTTAGGTAATTAAATGATGAGCGTTATTGAATCAAATATTTATTGTATGACTAATGTGTATAAGATCTAGCTAGGGAAGTTTTGTGGCAAGTATAGAGGGATCTGTCACCCAGTCCACCCTTAGAAAATCCAGCCCTTTGGGCAGGATTAGATCTTACTCATTTAAATGAAAATCCTCAGAACCTTTTAGCTGGTAGGGTTTTTTTACATATATGACCAAAAAAGAAAAATCTATGTTTCATGAAGAAGCTATCCATAAACTTAGAAAGACTCCTAATCAATAAAATAATATTGATTAATACATCTTAAGCTATTTAAAAAATAACATATGAATGAGTTTTTTACATTTCACTTCAGTCTTCCTAAATGTCTTTCAGTGGTATAAATGTTGAGGGTGGGATTGAGAAAGGTACAAGCCTCACAGCATGAATAAACTGAAATGTTATCAGACATTTTTAATTAACATTGGCACTTCTAGGCCTCCTGCTGGAGGCAGCCAGCTTGACTTTACAGAGTGACATTTGTGACACTGACAATAGATAAACCTACTGAGAGAAACGGAAAACCCGTTTCTGGCCTGTTTGAATACTGTTTTAATGGCGATATAACTTCAACCATGTGGTGATTATTATTCTTCAAATGTTCAACCTGTTTTAGAATGGATTTTGCCACTATTAAAGCAAATTATAAAGTGGCTTACCATCCTTCCCATTGAGCTTCCTCTTACTGCCTTAGTAAAGCCCTTACTGCACAAATAATGTCCCTACTGCTAGCAGTAGCAAAATCCATGCCAAGTGCAATTATTTCAAATACAATTCCATTTATTCCCAGTGAAGACTACTGCTCCCCATGAGAACTTTGTTAGGTTGAGGAAAGAAAAAAATATATATATATATGTATGTTTGTGTTCATTTCCTTTCCCATACTAAAGATTTGACTTTAACATGAGCAAAGGCTTTTAGTCTCTCAAACACACTGTGGCCACTGGTAACACAATACTATATACAAGCTTCACCACCTACTAATTTTGTATGTCATCAGATTGCATGGAAATACAGTCAGGACCCAGCTCACCAGAAGTTCCTTTATAAATCACTCATTTGGGACTGAGAATGCAATTTTTTATAGAGTATGGCAAATTGTGGTTAATGTCTATCCCATTTAACCCAGAATATAGCTGAATTGCAGATAGTACTGTGCTGTATATAATTGAGCCACCATTTATAATATTGTTTTTTGGGAAAAACTACTTTGCATTTCCATCTTATATACTGAAAGCACATCTCTCCTCATGCTGCTTTAACAGCAGGAATGAGAATATACTTTCCCTTGTTCCTCACATAGTCCACTTCAGAGGAGCAAGGAGGGTAGTGGAAAAGGGAAGGAGTAGTCCCTGTTAGCAGTTGGGAGCTCCCAGAGATGTATCTGAGATAGGGAATTCCATGGTTACAGCAGGGTGTTTGGTCCCTGTCAGGTCAATCATCTGTAGTTTGGGGATTTCATGTAAGGAGCCTTATTAACATCAACTGGTTGACAAAACTATTGAAGTTGTTCAGGTGGACCCATTGCAGTGGGAGAGGTATTGCTTGGTCTCATAGTGATGTTCTGATGCCTATTTTAAATTTTGCCATTTGAGACCAATCACAATCATTTAGAGAATGTCTAATATTTCTTCTGCTACAACCAGGCAATCATGGTTTCTTTCATCTCCATGTCAGCAATAGCCTAGAGGTTAAGCCAATTTGCTTAATCTCCACTGTCCTCATGAAATATACTTAAATTCATGTGCAGTACAAGGGGATGAGATTATGTGATGTGCTAGAATTTAATGCCTTATACTTATAGCATTAGTGTGGATCCCTTTAATCTTAACAAAAGAGAAAATGTTTATCCGAATGTCATTTTTAAAAATGTATATATTGGGAATGAGAGGAATGTCTTGTTGCATAAACTTACAGATAATAACAGCTCCCATTTACATAGTACTTTAAGCTTCCAAAAACCTCCAACATTACTTCTTGTGGTCTTTATAATAGTCCTGAGAAGTAAGCACTGCTTGTCTTAACTATCTCCTTTTTATAAAGGAGGACCCCGAAGCTCACGTACATGAGGTTATTTGCCCATCATCACACAATTAGCATCAAAGGCTGTATTTGAATTTACTTATCTCCTGATTGACATACTTTTCATTTCAAAACAGACTCCAATACCTAAGTACAGGAACGCTAACTGCTGTGCGGCCACTGTGTGCGTATCTATGAGTGTGTGTATATATTTCTATTTTTCCTTAATTCCCACATAAAAGCATTGCATCACAAGATAGACCATGAGAAAGTACCTGACCATCCCTAAGTTAGTCAGCAAGCATTTGTTAAGTGCATGCTGTGCATTTGATATAAGCAGTAACAAATAGAGTCAAAAATAAATATAGTTCTTGCCCACTAGAAGCTTGTATTTTAATATGGAAGACCATATAAAAGGAAGCTGAGAAGGGGGATACAGAGGAAGGTGATTTGATGAATTAAGTCACCAGACCCATTAAATATATATCATCATGATTTTCAAATAGAAAAAAAGATAAAAGCCATTTAGTCATTATTACCCACCAGTTAGCAAAACTGGTGACTTTGCACAGCCCTCCCTCAGTTAAATCCAATTCACTTGCATGTCATGGCATCACCTCCCTGATCTCATGAGAATAAAGGACAAACAATAGCCTCTGTTAGTAGAAAAGGAGCTGCCCCACTGGGGACCCAGCTGGAATTGACCAGTTGGGAAACACAGCCCTTCCTCCCTTCTTTCCTCCTTTCTGTTCACATAGGGTATCATACCCTTACCTGTGAGTGCCCTGCCCAAAGGGAATGTCAATTACTGATAAATAGTGGAAAGAACAATATCAGTTGAATGATGATGTTGGAATCCAGACTACAGCCATTTAGAAAACAGTGAAAGAAGGGAAAGTTAAAGCACAGAGTATAGATAGTTTCTTCATGCAGTTTAGCTGAGGAGGGGAGGAGAGAAACAGGATAGTAACTAGTGAAGATATTCTGATCAATTAAAGTTTTTTAATGATGGAAGAGACATAACCCTGTTTTATTTTTTTGGGTTTTTTTTTTTGACAGCAGGAAAGAACCATGAATAATGAGAGACTGCAGTGGGGGTGGGGAATGATAGTGAGAACATACTGTTAGAGAAGACAGGAGGCAATGAGGAGTTAGCCTGGGCAGAGAGAAGGGGGCCACCTCTTCATCAGAGACTAGAATAAAGGAAGAATTAAGGACTGAAGGAACTGAGGCTATTTAGCATGGAGACTAGAATATTTAAAAGAGGATATACTAGCTGTCTTCAAGTATTTGAAAAGCTGTGCTGAGGAAGAGGAATGAAACTTGTTCTTCTTGGCCTAGGAGGACAGAAATAGGAACAACAGATGGAAGTATCAAAAGGGAAAATGCGACCTAATGAAAAGAAAAACTTCCTGTTGAAGTAAAAAGTGCCCCAAAGTAGAATGATCCTGTTTGGGAAGTGGTGGTATGGTTTGAACTAAATAACTTCCAGCCTAGTGGATTTATAGAAGGACATAGTCAAGAACTATACAGAGATGGGAAGATATGAATTGGTTGTCCTAGGCT
Source organism: Notamacropus eugenii (assembly GCF_028372415.1). Classification (NCBI taxonomy): domain Eukaryota; kingdom Metazoa; phylum Chordata; class Mammalia; order Diprotodontia; family Macropodidae; genus Notamacropus; species Notamacropus eugenii. The sequence goes on from NC_092874.1 coordinate 117,181,584, forward strand.
GGAGTGGAGAAAATAACCACAAATCAATCCAAGAGTTAATCAGATAGCAAGACAATCATGGACATATGCTGTATGGATATGACTGCTTGTAGGTTGGGTTTTAGTTGGGATTCTTGTTCAAATATTAATTTAACTAGATGGCCCCTGACAACTCTTTGAACCCTGAGATTCTGTGATCCTCCTAATAAAACAGTGAAGTGCCTCCCTGTTGAAAACCCCTCGCTGACACTAAATTCTCTTTTACATTTCTCATAGTTCTTTCCCTCGAACTCTCTTTTGCACTTATATTCTACCTTGACATAGTTATTTATGTACCTTATTAAATTATAAGCTGCTTTAGGGCAGAATTTGTGTCATATTTCATATTGTATCTCTAGCACAGAGTACAGAGCCTCACATATAGTGGGCAATTATTAAATGTTAATTGAATTGAAAATATCCTAGCGTTCTATCTTTTTTACATACGTCAATACTTCAAAAGATCCATGGTGTCACTATTATGGATGTTCTGTCCATAAAGGACTTTTTATCTCGTGTAGTTCTTTTCTTGTCCATATTGTCTTGTAAATCCTCCACAGAAAATTTACCTAAGGTGCTAAAAGCATTATAAGGACCTTGTAGAGTATTATAATTATTATTTGACAAAATTAGCAAGTTAATTTAATTAACTTGTTATTTCATCACATTTTTGTCTTAATTTCAGACACACAAAATATTCTTGACTAAATGAGTGTAGTTTATCAGACTTAGGAGAAATTATGACTAGAATGGTTAGAAAAGATTGATTAGCAATCATATCAATATCTTGAATATATATCACTTTTTAAAACTATGTCCTAAATACCTGTAGGGTTGTTATCTAATTTCTGATTGATTTCAGAGAAATTCAAAGGTTAATATTGTAATGTTCTTTGAGCTGTTTGGATGAAAGATATCCAAAGAACAAAAGTGTTATGATGTTCAAATGTGGATTTTTGGTCTGCATTTGTTTTTCAAATCTCTTCATATTTCTAGTCTTTTGAAGTGAATTTAGTTCCTATGGAAACTATTGTTGGTGAAGTTTCCTTATCAGCTCAGTGAAAAAATAGATCAATCCAAGGGATAATTTTAATTTATAACATGGTTTAGAGAAAAATAATAGCAAAATAATAAAAATGTAATAGTTAGCATTTATGTAGTGCTATAAGGTTTACAAGGCATTTTACATGTATTATTTCCTTACAATAACCCTGAGAGGTAAGCGCTATTATTATTCCCATTTTACGGATGGGAACATTGAGCCAGAATAAGATTAAGGGACTTGCTGAAGGTCACCTAGCTGTAAAGTGTCTGTATTCTGACCCAAGTTTCCTTACTCCAAGTCCAAAACTCTATGCACCACACCATCTAAGAGCCTGAACAATAAATTAATCATAGAGTTTTACAGTTGCAAATCATTTTATATAAGATTGCATATAGTGACTCTTAGTAGCCTATCAGATTAGTTTATGTAACAGACAATTTTGCAGGTGTGACTCTGTGCCCATATGACTCTGAGTGGCACCTAAAACAGTTTCTGAGTAGTACTTTTATATCTATTCAAGTGAACTTCAGTTTATTTCTTTTTTTTCACTCCTCTGTTTCATGTTATTACTTAGTATCATGGTTTAATAGAACACCAAAGTTTGAGTCAGAATATGGGGGACATCATGCTCGCTACTCTGCCATCACATTGGTCAAATATCACTAACCTTTTGTCTGTAAAAATGAGAGGGTTGGATGAGATTGATTCTTGTCTTCTAGCTCTAAAATTCTAAATTTATTCAGCCAATATTTAAGATTATCTTTATATGTAAGGTACCATAACTTTTCACCATGTAGGTACAAATAATAAAATGTTGGGCCTTTTTGTCTTTGCTCTTTATTGGTGTCCCCTCATCTACTGCTAAGGGACTACAGTGACACGTAAAAACTCAGCCCTGTTCCCATACTCAATCAGAGAGGTTACTGGTGAATGGAGTTGTCATTGCTATCTTCATCATTGTCATCATTGTTGCTGCTGCAAGAAAATCCTTTTCTTCCCCTGGGGGAGGTGCTTTGGAAGTAGTAGTAGTGGTAACATGAATTTTTTTTTTTTTTTGCTTTAACAGACATAAAATTACTCCACTGATAAGAGTCATTCCTGAATCTGTAAAATGGTTAGACTGCCTGTATATTCTTAGATCACATTAGAGCAAGAATCAGAATTAACACATATTTAGAGGACAGAACTAAAATTATATAAAGCAATGGCATACAAAGTAGTTTCAACCCAATCTGTTTAAGTGAGTTATTGGTACCTCCAAATGAAAATTAGATAGAGGAAAAAAAATGATACTAGTCATGATAATTTGAAACAAGTTAAACAATGTTAAGTTAGTTACCATAACTAACAAAACCAAAAGAACTTACAGACTACCAGTTAGCAAACATTTGATTTCCTTGCCAACTGGAAAGCTATGGAAAGCAAAGTCACAGGTGAAAGATGTATGAGACTGTGAACCGAGTCACCTCATAAAACAATGAAAAGCACAGTGGAAAGACAAATAAGAAAGCTTAAAAGATCTAGCTAAGGCATGTGATTCCAGGGGCATTAAAGGATGAAACTGGAAGGGAGGGATAGAACAATCTAAAGTAGTTTTTTTTTTATATAACAAGCTTTTTTCATCATCAAGAGAAATGGAGCTCCACATTACAGTTCTATTGCAGGAAATTGCACTGAAGAAAACAAAGACAGGGAAAACAATTATATTATGCCAAGAACACACTGAGGTACATGCTGGAAGGAAGACAGTTTTTGCGAGCATTAAAGGATTGATTTTCAAGATATATGAAAGAGAGAAGAGTAGCAAAGATGTAAACAAAGCAAAACAAAACAAAAAGTCTTCAGACCTTATTTTACCACCAAAAAATGAATCAGGAGAATATCAATAATTCCTGACCTGTACAGCTATTACTAAGTTGTAAGAGATCTTTGCTTCTCTTAATGAAGCCAAAGAGCACCTTAACTTTTTTAGCCTACCAAGTCACAGTGTTGGCTCATACTAAGCTTATAGTGTAATAAAATCTCCAGATTCATTTTAGACAAAGTTAATTTTTTATGCAAGTTGAAGATTTAATATTTTTATCTACTGAATTTCTTCATATTAGAGTTAACCCAATGTTCAGACATACCAGCATCTTTTTTTAAAGAATATTTCTTTAAATACATTATGATCAGGTAGGATTTATACCAAGAATGCAGGACTGGTTCAATATTAGGAAAACAATAAGCATTATTGATCATATCAAAAACAAAACTAACAGAAACCACATGAGTATCTCAATAGATGCAGAGAAAAGCTTTTGACAAAATAGAACATCCATTCCTATTGAAAACACTGGAGAGCATAGGAATAAATGGAACTTACCACAAAATAATAAACAGTACTTACCTAAAACCATCAGCAAGTTTTATATGCAATGGGGATAAGCTAGATGCATTTCCAGTAAGATTAGGGGTGAAACAAGGATGTCTATTATCACCACTGTTATTCAATGTGGTACTAGAAATGTTACCTTGAGCAATAAGAGAAGAAAAAGAAATGGAAGGAATTAGAATAGACAAAGAACAAACAAAGTTATTACTCTTTGCACGTGATATGATGTTATACTTAGAGAATCCCAGAGAATCAAGTAAAAAATTACTTGAAATAATAAGCAACTTTGGCAAAATTGTAGGTTACAGAATAAACCCAGATAAATCATCTGCATTTCTATATGTTACTAACAAAGCCCAACAGCACAAGATAGAGAAATCCCATTTAAAGCTATGGTAGGCACTATAAAATACCTAACAAAACAAAACCAGGGGCTATATGAACGTGGTTACAAAACACTTTTTGTACAAATAAAGTCAGATGTAAATAACTGGAAAAAACATCAGTTGCTCATGGGTAAGCTGAGCTAATATAATAAAAATGACAATTCTACCTAAATCAATGTACTTATTCAGTGCCATACCAATCAAACTACAAGATAATTATTTTCTAGAGCTAGAAAAAATGTCAAAATTCATTTGGAAGAACAGAAGATCCAGAATATCAAGGGAACTAGAAATGCTAGGGAAGGGTGCCAGGCCTAGAGGCCTGTGTGGGCTACCCGAGTCTTCTTACCTCACCTCCGAGGTCTTCGGTTGGCCAAAACCGGATGCTCATATGAGAGAAAGGACGTTCCAGAGTCGAACAAGGGTTGAGCTTTATTTCAGGGTCTCGGTTACAAGTGCAGGGGGGGTCTTCCTTAGGAGGAAGAGGGGGAGATTTCCTAAGGAGGCTAAGATCTTAAGGGATTGGAAGTAGAAGTACAAGCGGGGAGAGAGGGGGAGGGGAGAGAGGAAAGAAGAAAAGCGGAGCCTACTGTCCTCTTGGCTCCTCACGTGCTAAGAGAGCTTTCAGGCTTCCTCAATCCTACTTAACCTTCAGCCGCTTAGTTTGCATCTGAATACCGTGCTGTTAGGTAACTAGGTGTGCCCAGATCCGGGACAATCTCGAGGGCGGGGAGATCTCTCTCCCATCACGTTTCTCACGGGAAGAGGCGGAATTACTCGAGATAGCTCGGTTCACCTCGATTCCCTGCCATTTCCTGGGGGGGGTCTCGTGAGAGCTCTAAGATTTAGAAGCTCCCACCTTTACCCGCCCGAGACTGTCCACACGGAATTGAGCTTCCAATCCCAACAGAAGGGAGCTTAGCCCTACCAGATGTCATATTGTATTGTAAAGCAGCAATCATCAAAACCACTTGGTACTGGCTAAGAAATAGAGGGGTAGACCAGTGGAATAGGTTAGGTACTCAAGACACAGTAGTCAATAAACATAGCAGTCTACTGTTTCATAAACTCAAGGACCTCAACTTCTGGGATAAGAACTCACTGTTTGTCAAAAATTGCTGGGAAAGGGGGCAGAGCCAAGATGGCGGAGTAGAAACACACAAATACGCTAGCTCTGAACCCACAGCCCATGAAATATCTCTAGTAAAGAGCTGCCAATAAATTCGGGAGCAGGAGAAGCCACATAATAGTGGAGCGGATAAGATTTCTGTTCCAGAGGGACCTGCAAACCTCTCGCAAAAGGTCCGTCACGCTACGGACGCGAAGCCCAGCCCTGCCCCGGCCCCGGCACCGAGAGGAACAGATCCAAGCGGACTTCAGGGACGGGATCTCCAGCGGCCGCGCGGGTCCCTCCACCCACAGGTGACGGGGTCAGTGAGAAGGTCTCTTTGGTGGGTCGAGAGGGGAGTGCGGTGCCCCCATACTCAGGCCCCCTCGGGAGGCAACAGCTGAGGCGGGAGCAGACCAAGGCTCCCCAAGCAGGCAGGAGCCTGAATACATTGTTGAAGGTCTCTGCATAAACCCCCTGAGGGAACTGAGCCCGTGAGGCGGCCCTGCCCCCACCTGAGCACCTGAACATAATCTCACACTGAATAGCAGCCCTGCCCCTGCCCAAAGCCCTGAGGCTGGGAAGCAGCATTTGAATCTCAGACCCCAAGCACTGGCTGGGAGGATCAGGAGGCAAGGTGGGTGTGAGAATATTCAGAGCTCAACTCACTGGCTGGGAAAATGCCCAGAAAAGGGAAAAAACCAAGACTATAGAGGGTTACTTTCTTGGTGAGCAGGTTTCTCCTCCCCTCCCTTCTGATGAGGAAGAGAGGTGCTCACCATCAGGGGAAGACACGGAAGTCAGTGCTTCTACATCCCAGCCCACTCAATGGGATCAGTTCTGGGAAAAGGTCATAAAGAGCCCAAACAATTTTTAAAATCATGTTAGAGAGGTGGAGGAAAAACTGGGAAGAGCAATAAAAGACTTGCAAGCAAAGTATGAACAACAAATCAGCACCCTGCTAAAGGAGACCCAAAAAAATGCGGAAGAAAATAACACCCTGAAAAATAGGCTAACTCAATTGGCAAAGGAGGTTCAAGAAGCCAATGAGGAGAAGAATGCTTTCAAAAGCAGAATTAGCCAAATGGAAAAGGAGATTCAAAAGCTCACTGAAGAAAATAGTTCTTTCAAAATTAGAATGGAACAGATGGAGGCTAATGACTTTATGAGAAGCCAAGAAATCACAAAACAAAACCAAAAGAATGAAAAAATGGAAGACAATGTGAAATTTCTCATTGGAAAAACAACTGACCTGGAGAATAGATCCAGGAGAGACAATTTAAAAATTATGGGCCTACCTGAAAGCCATGATCAAAAAAAGAGCCTAGACATCATCTTTCATGAAATTATCAATGAAAGCTGCCCTGATATTCTAGAACCAGAAGGCAAAATAAATATTGCAAGAATCCACTGATCACCACCTGAAAAAGATTCAAAAAGAGAAACTCCTAGGAATATTGTGGCCAAATTCCAGAATTCCCAGGTCAAGGACAAAATATTGCAAGCAGCTAGAAAGAAACAATTCAAGTACTGTGGAAATACAATCAGAATAACACAAGATCTAGCAGCTTCTACATTAAGGGATCAAAGGGCATGGAATAGGATATTCCAGAAGTCAAAGGGATTAGGACTAAAACCAAGAATCACCTACCCAGCAAAACTGAGTATAATACTTCAGGGGAAAAAATGGTCTTTCAATGAAATAGAGGACTTTCAAGCATTCTTGATGAAAAGACCAGAGCTGAAAAGAAAATTTGACTTTCAAACACAAGAATGAAGAGAAGCATGAAAAGGTGAACAGCAAAGAGAAGTCATAAGGGACTTAAAAAAGTTGAACTGTTTACATCCCTACATGGAAAGACAATATTAGTAACTCTTGAAACTATTCAGTATCTGGGTACTGGGTGGGATTACACACACACACATGCACACGCACACACTCATAGAGACAGAGTGCACAGAGTGAATTGAATAGGATGGGATCATATCTTAAAAAAAAATGAAATCAAGCAGTGAGAGAGAAATATATGGGAGGAGAAAGGGAGAAATGCAATGGGGCAAATTATCTCATAAAAGAGGCAAGCAAAAGATTTTTTTTAGTTTGGGGAAAAAGAGGGGAGGTGAGAGAAAAACATGAAGTTTACTCTCATCACATTCCACTAAAGGAAGGAATAAAATGCACACTCATTTTGGTATGAAAACCTATCTTACAATACAGGAAGGTGGGGGACAAGGGGATAAACAGGGTGGGGGGGATGATGGAAGGGAGGGCATGGGGAGGAGGGTACAATTTGAGGTCGACACTCACAGGGAGGGACAGGATCAAAAGAGAGAATAGAAGCAATTGGAAGCAGGATAGGATGGAGGGAAATATAGTTAGTCTTATATAACATGACTATTATGGAAGTCATTTGCAAAACTACTCAGATTTGGCCGATATTGAATTGCTTGCCTTCCAAAGGGAGGGGGAGGGGAGGGAGGAAAAGAAGTTGCAACTCAAAGTTTTAGGAATAACTGTCAAGTACTGTTCTTGCCGCTAGGAAATAAGAAATGCAGGTAAAGGGGTATAGAAAGTTATTTGGCCCAACAGGACAGAGGAGAGGATGGAGACAAGGGCAGAGAGGAATGATGGAGAAGAGAGCGGAGTGGAGATGGGGGCAATTAGAATGCTCAGTGTTTTGGGGTAGGGGGAGGGGACAAGGGGGGAGAAAATTTGCAGCCCAAAAATTCTGTGAAAATGAATGTTAAAAGTGAAATAAAAAAAAAAAATTGCTGGCAAAACTGGATTACAGTATGGTGGAAACTGGACATATACCAATGCCTGATACCATACACAAGAATAAAGTCCAAATGGATACATGATCTAGGTATAAAGACTGATACTATAAACAAATTAGGGGAGCAAGGAATAGTGTATTTGTCAGATTTATGGAGAATGGAGAAATTTTTGACCAAACGAGACAGAGAACATTATGAAGTGCAAAATGAATGATTTTGATTACATTAAATTGAAAAGTTTTTGCACAAACAAAACCAATGCAGCCAAGATTAGGAGGGAAGCAGAAAACTGGGGAACAATTTTTCCAACTAGTGTCTATGATAAAGGCCTCATTTCTGAAATGTATAGAGAACTGAGTCAAATTTACAAGAATACAAGTCATTCCTCAATTGATAAATGGTCAAAGGATATGAAGAGACAGTTTTCACAGGAAAAAATTAAAAGTATCTATAGTCATATGAAAAAGTTCTCTAAATCACTGTTGATTAGAGAGATGCAAATCAAAACAATTCTGAAGTACCACATCACACCTATCAGTTTGGCTAACATGACAAAACAGGAAGATGATAAATGTTGGAGAAGATGTGGGAGAGCTGGAACTCTAATTCATTGTTGGTGAAGCTATGAACTGATCCAACCATTCTGGAGACTGCCCAAAGGGCTACGAAAATGCTCATACCCTTTGACCCAGCAATATCGCTTCTAGGACTCTGTCCTCAAGAGATCATAAAAATGGGAATGAGTCCCACATGTACAAATATTTATAGCAGCTTTCTTTGTGCTGGCCAAAAACTGGAAATCAGGAGGATGCCCATCAACTGAGGAATGGCTGAATGAGTTGTGTTGTATGAATGTAATGGAATACTATTGTGCTATAAGAAATGATGAACAGGAAGACTTCAGAGAGGCCTAGACGAATTTATATGAACTGATGCTGAGTGAGAAGAGCAAAACTAGGAGAACTTTGTACACAGCAACAACCATAGCGTGTAAGGAATTTTTCTGGTAAACTTAGTCTTTCATAGCAATGCAAGGACCTAAAAAATTCCCAATGGACTCTTGAGGCAAAATACCATCCTCATCAAGAGAAAGAGCTATGGAATTGGATCGCAGAATGAAGCAGGCCATTTTCTCGTGTTATGTTTTCTTTTGTTTTGTTTTATGGTTTCTCTTGTTCATTTTAATTCTTCTGTGCAGCATGACTAAGGTGAAAATGTATTTAATAGCAATGTATGTGTAGAACCTATATAAGATTGTATGCCATCTTGGGGAGGGAGGGGAGAGGAGGGAGAGGGAAGGAAAAGTTCTAAGATATATGGAAGTGATTGCAGAAAACTGAAAACAGATAAAATAATTTTTTAAAAAAGATGAGTAAACTGAAAAAAATATTTCTTTAGAATATTTTTTTAAAGAATATTTCATTTGTTTTTACATCATCTACATATCCCACTGTTTTTCTTCCACAGCCCTCCAAGAAAACTATCCTTCACAATAAATAATTCTTTTCAAAGGAAAAGAAATAAAATTGCAATACTTACCGGTATATTAAGGAAATTCTGTTATATATAGTATTCCTACATCCATATTCACTTCTGAAAAGAATCTAGTACAGCATAGGGGTGAGCTTCTTATCACTACTTTGTGGTCATATTGGTCATTATAATTTTAAAGTATTCATTTTCAGCTGTTTGGTTGTGATAGTTGTTTACATTTGTATTAATACAGTCATTGTCGTTATTGTTTTCCTGACACTACTTATTTCACTTTGCAGACCCTGCATGTCTTCTCATGTTTCTGTGTATTGTAATATTCATTGTTATATATGTATATTTATTTTGAATTTATTGTAGTATATAGTATGAGATACTGATCTAAGCCTAATTTTTGCCAGACTACTTTCCAGTTTACTGAGCGATTTTTGTCAGTAGGGAGCTCTATTCCAGATAATTTGTTTTAGATTTATCAAACACTGAGTTATTAAGTTGAGTTATTTCTGATACTTCCTTAACTTCTGTTTCATTGATTTTTTTCATTTTTTTTTTTAACCAGTACCAAATGACCTTGATGATTATTGTCTTGTTGTAGAGTTTCAGGTCTGAAAGTGCTTTTCTTGCAGTCCTAGCTTTTTCCTATTGATCTTTTTCCCTTGTTTTTTTGTTTCTCTCATTGAATTTTGTTGCTCTTTTATCTGGTCTCTATGGTAGTTTGTTATTGCCACAGCCCAACCATGAGCATTGAATTTTCCTCTAGCTATTTAAAGTGCTCATTTCTTTAAGAAGCGTTTTATAATTCTATACCTATACATGTCTTGAATATGCTTTGGTATTTGATTCCTAGATAATTTATGCAATTTTAATTGTTTCGAATGAGTCTTGTCTGTTATTTACTCCTGAATTTTGTTATTGCTAAATAGAAATGAAATTGATTTTTGTTAGTTTATTTTATAGCCTGGAATTTTACTGAAGCTGTTGTCTCAGTTTCTTTACTCATTCTCTTGGATTAAAAAAGAAAAATAAACAATCATTTCATCAGGAAGTAGGGATAGTTTTGGCTTCCCTTTGCCTATACTCATGCTATTAATTTTTCTTTTGTTCTAGTTCTGGAAATTCTAACAATAGCAATGTCAAATAGCAGGAGAAAGGAAGCATTCTTGCTTTACTTCAGTATTTATTGTGAAAACTTCTAGTATATCTCCATTGCATATAGTACTGGCTTTTGGTTTTACATACTCTCTCTTCCTATACTTTGTAGAGTTTTTTTGATATACTTGAATGTCATATTTCATCAGAGGCATCGATTTGTGCAGTCATGTCTTTGATGTTTTTGTTTGTTTTTTTAACAAGATTAATTATATTAATTGTTTTCCTAACTTTAAGCCATCTATTATGTATGCCTGGTCATATTGAATCCCTTGATCAAAATAAATGTTGTCGTTGATGTTGTTATTTTCCTATAAATTGATGCATTTGCCAAAGTTTTCTTTTAAACTTCTGAATAGACATTAATATGCATTATTGCTGGTAGTCAACAGCAGTCTTTGATTTATCCTTCTGTGGTTTAGGTACTAGAACAATTTGTTTCTCATAAAAAGAGCTCGGTAGATGCTTTCTCAAATTTGAAAATAGTTATGTAGTGCATGTATTCTTTAAAAGTGTTAGAGAATTCTTCTGCAGATTCATCTGGATTAAAGGGATTTTTTTCTTTTGTAGTTCCCTTTGAACTAAATTCAGTTTCATTTTCTAAGATTGAATTATTTTAAGATCTGTATTTAGTGTTCTGTCCATATGGATATATTTTTGTAGATAATACTGTTTCTTTTGAATTCTTCAATTTTGTTGGCTTATAAACTGTATAACAAATTCTTTTTTTCTAAGTTTCTTGTGATTTTATATTCATTTTTCATTTTGTTAATTTTATTTTCCTCCCTCTTTAAAATTGGCTAAAGACATCGATTGTATAGGGTTTTTTTTTCGAAAGAAATATCTTTTTAGGGTTTTAAAAATCAGTTTTATGGGTTTTTTTGGTTTCCAATTTATTTTCCATCTAATTTTCAAGGTTTCCTCTCTTGTGCTTATTTTGTTTTTGTGTTGTTATTATTGTTGGCATTCTTATTTTTACTTAAAAATTCAGCTCATCAATCCTTTTTTGTTGCATATGTTTTTAAGGAGATAATTTTTCCTCTAAAATTTGTTTTAGGTTCATATCAGAGATTTTGGTATGTTTTCTCATCATCAGTCTTTTACATTGTTATTTCTTTGATTTATTCTTTGATCATTATTAAGTTTCCATTTATACTTGTATCTTTTGCTTATGCTCCTTAAATTAATCACAGTTTTTACTGTGTTATGGTCTATAAAAATGTGTTCTATATTTTTGCTTTTTTCCATTTCTTTGAAACTTCTTTATTCCCTAGTACATGACATTTTTGTAAAAGTGCTCTGTAGTGATAAGAAATAATATATGCATATACATATACATGCATACATATATCATAAACATACACATGTATACATGCATATATACATATGTGTATATATGTTATTTTTTTTTGCGCTCACAGATCCCCCCCCCCCAAAAAAAGGTCTTGGGGAACCACAGATTCCCCAGAACACAATTCTAGAACCATTGGACCACACAAATAATATAGAGAGGAGGGAAAGAGTGGGACAAAATCAAGAGATAGCCAGTTTAGTTCAGCTATGCCCAGAGTATATGATAGAGTGTAGATGAAAGGTACTGTTATATGATCTTTCATTTACAGTCTTTAAATGCACTTGTCTCTACCACTTATCATAAACAGACTATGTCACCTCCCATGAAGCCTCCCCCAAGGACTCTGGCTGGTGGACAGCCCAGGATAGTGAAAAAATGTCAATTTTGGAACCAGAGTACATGGACCAAAAACTAGTCACTTGTTTACCTGTATTACCTTGGGTAAATCCCTTAACCTTTCTGGAACTTTGTTCCTTTGTCTGTAAAGTTTGAGATCGAACCTCATGACCCCTGAAGTCCTTTCCACTTTTAAATCTATAAGCCATGAATTTTACTCTGGTCTCCACAACTCATAATAGTTTATAGGCATATAGTGTTTGTGTAGTTCTCAGATGACCCTCAGAATCAGATTGTGAGTTGGGTAATACAAGTGCTATTTTCATTTTACTGTTGAATAAACAATGCAAGCTTAATGTGAAGCAGAGGGCCCAGCAGCATCATTCATCCTGTCCTGTAAGTGTGGCTCAGTGCATACAGCCTTACTGCAGGAGACAACCGTGCTCGCATCTTACGTCCTACTTCACCACAGCTACATTTGGTGGACTCACTGTTTTCTCCTTCAGAGACTTAGAGAATATGGAGAACACAGACGAAGCTCAACTCCACTCTCCCACTCCCTTGTCTTGAGAGTACTTAGCACCCTCTTGGTACCAGAAAGGGGAACCTGGATGATTTTTTCCTTTCAACTTGTCACAGAAATCAACCAGTTCGAATTTCAATAAGCAGAGATGCCCATCCGTGTGCTCTTTTATTTACCTAGTATTAAAAACTTACTTTTAAGATGCAGTAGAAAGAATGTCAGGCAAAGTTATGTAACGTTCACTACAGCTCTTTAAAATGCTTAAAATTTAGCATTAACCTCATTTTTTGGAATGTCATAGTCCTCCTTGAGATATGTGACAGTTTTGAAATTTTTAAAATTAAGTTATTTTTCACTTATTTGAGTAATAAAAGTACTTTCTTAAATTTTATCTCAGCAGCGAAAAGGATGTATTTTTATGCTTGATTAACTCAAATGGAATTTCACTAAACTTCTACCCTCCTCTGGGCTACTTCCTCCCTCACCTCACCCCCATCTGAGTAAATCAGCTCTGAGCTAAGTATGAGAAATTTGTCCCAAAAGTTAATTCTCCTAAGAAAAAACATTATAAGCACCTGAAAATAGGATCTGGTCATGAAGGTGCTTCCTGGACCCTAACTCATCATAGACTCTAACAACCGCACAGTTCAGGTTACAACTTTAAGATTCCATCTTATTTACACTAGCTAATTCTCAGTGAGTTTCATTGGTGATGATTATATGTAATAATGAAGAATGGCAAAATTTATTTTTAAGTGCATCTTAGAGATTTTATCTCGTTCATATATCAGGCATAGTAGGGAGAAATGAAAATAGCAATGAAGAGGAATAATCCACTTAGAACTACTTTATGAGTACATGAGTAATGTTATAATTCTTTGCTGATCACTGCAACATATAATGTCTGTATATCCATACACATCATTTATTTTAAGAAAAAAGTTCCTAGGATTTGATTTACTCTTAAGTTCAGTGTTAATATTCTCTAGGCATTCCAGGCGAATAGTTAACCTAACCAGTCAGGTGGGATTAAATGCCATACTTTCACTAATAAATTGCCCCATCTCAGACTAAAAACCTTATAGAGATGTCTCAAATGACAACATTTTGACTTGTCAAATTACTTGCTTTTGCTCAAACATTGATTTCATATCCATTGGGATGTCAAATTTGACATTTTGGGCTCTGGACATCTGTTCATTCCACTACTCATTTATTTGCTGAAAGGACAAGAATGGTGCTTCTTCACTTACTGTCATCATTTTTTGACTCAGGGTTGGTTTTCCAGACATTTAAATATTTCTAATCTCGAATTTGCTTGAACAAAATTTTGAGAAGCTATGTTCGAGAAACTATCATGTGCAAGGCACCCTGCCTTCTTTTTTTGTGCATAACACGTTTTCGTGAATGAAGTGTGCCCTAGATTATAGACTCTTTAAAAACTATATTTTTATCCTATTGAATGCTGATTTTTATTATAGCATTATTATCTAACATTTGTTAAGCAATAACAGTATTGTTAGTATTTTTTAAAATTTATAATCCATACTCAGAAAATTTATTATCTCTGAACCAGAATAAAGCTAGTTCATAATATGCAGTGTTTATAGTTTGTTTTATATTTATTTTCTTCTTTGAGTTAAAACTTCACCCTCAGTTTAAAATGCTGTATTTTAGCTGTTTGATTTTATTTACTGATGTTTTATGAGGCTGGGGAAATGTTTTACGGAACTCTTATTTTTGTGTTAATTTTGAGTAGTTAGTAAATCTTAACGTATATCTATTAAACATTAGCCACCCATCCTTCTTTGCCCTTAAACCACTTTATGATTATTAGTTCATACTTCCAAATATACTCTATGCAATCTCATACTCATCAAAGATGAGAAGTCTAATATACAGGGTTTAGGATGGTAGCCATTTGAAAACTGAAATAAAAACAGTCTACAATAAAAGAGTTGTTTTATTTATATTATATCAAGTGACTGATAGAAGAGATTTTTGTAAAAGTGAATTGATAGTTTCTTTATGCCTAGCTACATTCAGTTATGGCTAGGATTCTTTTGATTAATATTTTATACCAACATTGAACTTATTGTTCAAGAACATTAGATTTTTAAGGGATTATTCCTCTTTTTTTAGTGGGGGGGGGGGAGTATTTTGTTCTTATGTTTGGAAGGAACAGCAGATTAACTCCCTTTTTCCCAGTAGATGCATGTGAACAGGCTGTATCAGTCCTTCCCAGATAAGATTCTGTACGAACCCATCATGGAAGCTTTTTGTATCCCTTTAGTTGGTGCGATGGGGAATATATTCTGGGAGAATCCGGCCTACCTACCTAGAAGCAGGAGTGACGAATGGATTTACTTTAGAACCGTTATACTCAGAATGTCCTCAAAGTCTCAGTGCAGTTTTAAGCTTAATAAATAACTTAGTGGTTTAAAGCTATTAAGCTTAAAACTACGCTAATACTTTTGAGATTTCTGTATTAATTTCCTTCTTCTACATCCGCTATGAAAAGATAGAGGTGGGGAGCCCCAAATACAGCTTTTGGTCCTTTTTTCCCCAACTTCTTCGTTGCACACGTTTCCCCAAGCCTTTCACAATTCCCTTCATCTTTGAATTATAAGAGAGAATGTAGCAATATTAGCAAACTTTTCAAATAAATGCATTTCTTTCTCTTTTTCCCCTTAAACACCGTACTTTTAAGGGGAAACATATGTGAGTACAAAGGTAGTGTAACTTTATGTTTAATGCACTATACAAATTATTCATTAAAAACATTCATAAATATGTACATCGGAACATTGCTTGACCACATATCTAATTTTTGCAATATTATTCTGGTTTTAAGACTTTTCTTTCATATCCTTTTAAAAAATTGAAGATTTGGGTATGTTTTCTTGTTTGTGGGTGTCATTCTGATCACCTTTGTCCCATGGCATCTAGCCGCTCCAGGGGTTTTGTTTCTCTGTCAAAAGTAAAGAGTTGCTGTTTGCGCAGGTGTTTATACAAAACACTTTGCATACATTATTTCCTTATTACTTACACAAAACTTTGCATGTTATCTCATTTGACCACAATGACCTAGGAAATAAAAGAATGTGAATATTCTTATCTCCATTTTAAAGGAAGGAAAAGGTCTGAAGTTACCTGCCCCAGGTCATACAGCTAGTAAACAGGTGCCAGATTGGAATCTCTGAGTCCTCTGACTCCAAATGCAGTGCTCTTTCCACTGTACCACAGTTGCATCTGATGTTATTCCTTCAAGGATTGTGATTTATGGAATGAAAGTATGCATAATCTGTTGTCCCTTCGGTCAGAGCTGAGTTTCTTACTAAATATGCAACTGGGTGGCTTTTTCTACTCCATTGCTTTAGAATCACAATCATTGGGGTAACAGTTTAAGAGCCTTAAGTGAGTGATTCATTTGACGGTGAAGCTGAGTGAATTTTATTCAGGGTCACCACAACAAGCCCTGAAATGTGCTTCTTTCCGTTTTGATATAATGACAAAAAATAATTTTGACTTTCATGATTTAGTAGCTGGCTTTTATTGGGAAAACTTCTTTCATTTTCATTTATCAGAATGAACTTACAGACTACAAAAGAATGTAGGTGGAAACAAGAAAGCAGTCCATTTGTACACCTCCTTTTCTGAAATATATGGCCTCTGAAGTACAATTGTGAAATTGGATTTTGGTCCACATAGAAGAAATTGTTACCAACTGTTAAAATATTTTTGAAAAAAATATATCAGAGTTGAATTTGTTTGCTTGTTTCCAGACTTGAGATTGTTTAGAATGAAATTATTGTTATTACTTTTTTTAAAAAAAGAGTATAGATATATCCTCAAATTTGAAGATGATTGAATGTGGATTTTTGGTGTATGTGCTCATAGAAAATTATAGATCTTTGATGTTACTGAAATATAGTTTCTTCCATTCCATCTGTGACATAAATTTTATGGAATTCACTGCCCCTGTGGAGACAGTTCACCTACTGTCATGTTTTCATGGAATCAGCTAATGACACCAGGGAGATTACTCCTGCGTTGTGTCCATAAAACTGTAGGTAGGTTTGCACTGTCAGTGAGTCCTGCTTTGGAGCTTAGCTGCTTTGCATTTCTTACCCTAGCAGATAGGATAGATGTAACAAGTATATTATCACCCACTTCACAATGCTGGCTACTGATAGTTCTTTTCACATACATACACCTTGTTCGCTGAGCTTGCAATCTAATGAAAAGGTCACCGACATGTAAAGTGAGTAGACATTTACATTGCTCAGGAAATGAGTTCAAACTAAGATTAAATTCCATGACTTGAAAAAAAAATCTGATTACCCTGTATAACTGCAAGGCCTTCTATCTGTGTGTGCCTGCTTTTCATATGTTAGGTAGAGTTGTATTAGAAAGCCTAATCCTCAAGAATCTCATATTGTTGGACCCTGAATCAGAACATGAGATTTCTCCATTCAGTCGGTCATTTTCATTTCTTTTTCTGTCATTGTAGTGTCTATAGAACTCTTCACTGTGGTCTAGATATAAGAAAAGGATCCTTTTTTGTGAACCTACGCTTCTTTTGAATAGTTTTTGTGTTCTCAAGAGGAGAGACTTGGGTGCTCTTTGAAAATTGTGACTACTAACTCATTCACATTAAATGTGTTCTTTGGAGCTCTAAATAGAGTGTTGTTAAAGAATAGCTATCTACATATTTTTTCCTCCTTTCAAACTCACCATGTTATTCTTGCTGTTTGCCATTTGTGTTAGCTGTACTAAAAAGATAGGTAAGTAGTTTCCTCAAAAAGCAATGTTCAAATGCACTCCAAAAACTTTTCTGAGATAAAAGATATGAAAGTACACAGGGAAAACAGCAGTGAGCACTAAAACTGATCAGCAGAGTATAACTTTATCATAGGAGTATTTTAGAAAAGAGATTAGAAGCACAACTCTCTTATATAGCTTGATCTATACCAAGAAATACCAAAGAATAAAAAGAAATACTTGGATATATATATTCTCATATGTTCTTCCCTTCAAATGACCATGCACAATTGACATCACCTCATAACCCCCAACCTTTGACCAAATCAGGGCTACCGCTTGATAATGTATTTTAGTTGGTTGTACCCTTTGGGGCCCAACACTTCCCTTGGGAAGCCTCTTCTGCCATCACATAGAGAAGACTCCAATCTAAGCTATGAATTTTACCTGTATAGTGAAGCAGTACCTGTGAGTGCCATTTATAGTCAAAAGGTAGAATAGGAAAGTAGGAAGTGGGATTGTATTAAAAAAAAATACAAAAAAAAAGACAAGAAGGAGAAGAGGAGATATTTAGATATACATATACAATGCACTTAGAGTAGATTAGGTTTGTCTACCACTAGTTCAATAGTTTTTTTACCTATAGAAGTTTTGAGTGATATTTTAGGTAAAATTCTACTATTTTTATATTAGTTGTAAGATTTAGAGCTTTAGAGGTCATCTAGTTCAGAGTTTCTTACCCCTGAAGTCCATGAAGTTGTTTTACAAACATACATATATGTGTGTGTGTGTGTGTATGTATATGTATATATATATATACATATACACGTGTGTAGTTTATATTACCTGTTATAAATATATAAATATTCTGTATGACAAATATATTATGGATATATTTCCACATAGTCCAATTCCTCTGCAAACCTATGTTTTATTTTTGCGTTTCAGAAAAGCTCCACAGGCATCTCTATATTGCCCACAGGGTACATGACACAATAAAAATGTTCAGAACCCCTGATGTAGTTAGTCTACCTTCCATTTTTGCAAATGAAGAAATTGAGGCCCAGAAACTTAATTGGTTACGCCAAGCACCAGTGTCCTTTTTATTAAATACTGCATTTTCTGAACGTCTTTTTTTATGTATTCTGCCCTTCTTTAGCATGAAGCTAATTTCTCTAAATTTGTGTTTCATCTCTTTTTCTCTTACATTTTATCTTACATTTATTGCTTTATCAATGTCAAATCTTTTTTAACCTTAACAGAAACTACATTTTGTGTCCCTGATACCCTCCCTATTATTATTTTTCTCTAGTAGTAGTTTTATATTTCAGCAAGAATGAAAGCATTCAATAAAAATCAATTGCTGATGGTATGGAGAGTTTACCATAGTGCATATTGGAAGCTTCTTTGAAACTCTCCGTTGAATGGAAGGTGCCATGGCCTGTGTTTTATGGCCTTCTAATGTTAGACTGTAATCTCATTTAGCATTTTCCCAAAGTGAAAACAGTGCATTAGAGTAGTATAACAGGCATCCCAGATCAATACTAAAGCAGAGCCTTTTCCTCACGCACTAAGCCAGGCAGATGTCCAGCATGTACTCCAGCCACTGGGGGACATTTATGTTAGTTTCCACCCTTTGTGCCTCACTCCATCCCTACTTCCAGTCATCAATACCTGATTGAAGTATCCAAAGAGACTAGTGTATGTGTAAATACTTAGAATGTAAGTGATCAACAAACAGGAAATTCAGAGACCTGAAAGAGAAACATAATTGATTTGTAGATAATAAAAATGCATTTTGACATGTTTGATATTAGAACTAACACATGACTGCTAATAGCACAACTCAGTAAATACTTGCTTCTAGGCTAAATGTACCTTTATTCAAAGACCTTTTTTGTTATTAAATGAGTTATGGTGAATATGTGAATGATGTATATCTCCTCTGTGATATCTAATTATATGGCAGCATCTCCATGTGATGATAGAGGGGATAAATAGCACATTTTCCAGCATTCTTTATTTCATTTTTTCCCTTAATCTAATTTATAGACTGGTGAGATTACCAAGTTACATCACTGAGTTAAAAATGGACTGGTTTTCTTGTTGTGAGTTCTCAGAGCAGTTAGTTACATATTTGCAACATAGTTACACTGTTGTTCATCATAACTTATTTATTATAGTGGAGAGGATGTTGGACTTGGGGGGTCGGAATACCTTAAGTTTGAGCCTGAGTTCCGATACTAACAGTTTAATTATTGGGAAGCCAAGGGATCTCAGAATTCAGAGTCTAACACAGAAGAATCCCCTCTACATTACTATGGTGAGTGGTTATCTTGGGCAGCCTTGGCTTAAAGTTCTGCACCAAAGGCAAACCCACTTTCTCTTAAGGTTTTTCCGCTCTACTTTTGGATAATTCTAATAAATAGGGTGGTCTTTTTCTTCCTTTGGGGAGTTTAAATTTACCTCTGAGCACCTGTCCTCTCAGTTTTTAGAATGTCTAATATTTTTTCCACCTTAAAGTCCTTTGAATATATGAAGACTGCTTTCATGCCTGCCTTCCTCCTACTCCACTCTCAGTTCTCTTGCAGAATAAACACCCCCAATCCCTTCAACCATGAAAGAGAGAGAGAAAAGGGGAGAGGGATGAAGAAAGGAGAGTTAAATGCTTGCTAAGTGCTGGGGAGTCAAATACAAACAAGCAAAACACTGTCCACAAGGAACTTAAGTTCTCCTCAGAGAAGATACACACAAAGGAACACAGGGAAAGGGGCGGCAGCCCAAGGGTGGTCATGGTGAAGAGGCTGAAGGAAGTTTGTGTGAAGATCTGGACCATAGAAAGAAAAGGCAAAAAGGCTCATCTATCAGAGTTGAGGAGCCAGGCATAGAGTCCAGGTACACAAAATGAAGCAGTATTCCAGATGTAGAGTGTAGGCAGAATACTGTAGTATTGTCGCCATTCTGGATACCATGCATCTCTAGATGTAGCCTAAAATCACCATTGTGGTTTTGGTGGCCCTGTTACATTGGTGATGCGCATATTGAGATTGTTTGTAATCCATTAAAGACCCTGGGTCCTTTTCACAGAAATGGTTGCCTAGCCATACCTCTCCTATCCTGTGTTTATGAAATTAAGTTTATTGAGCCCAAGGAATTTACATTAAACTCATTTAAAAGTTGAATAAATTTCATCTTTAATCTGTCATTCCAGAGTGTTGAAGTTGTTTTGGTATCTGATTATCTTGTCTAACAGGCTCATAAACCCTTCTGTTGTTGCAAATTTGACAAGAAACATGTTCTATGTGTTTATCCAAATCATTGATGAAAAGTTTAGTGGCAAAGTGCTATTATAGGGACCACACATGAGATACCTCTCTCAAGTTGACGTTGAACTACTGACCCATCTTTATATCTGATCTTTCTAGCTGTTCAAAATTCACCCAATTGTATTATTGTCTAGCCACCACCTTTCCATCTTGTCTGCAAATATAACATGAGAAATTCTAGAAAATGCTTTTTGTTAAATTCTAAAGTAAACTTGGGTTATTTCAACTTGCCTTGCAAATGCTCAAAACCCATATTTTAATAATATGTTCTAGAATTTTTTAGGAATAGAAGTCAGTCTCATTCACTCCCAGTTCACAGAATGTGACCTTTATGCCTTTCTTGAAAATCAGGACCTTTACCCTTCACCGGTCCTGTATTGCATTCCTCTTCTCCAAGATCTCTTGAACATAGCAAAAAACAGCTTGGCAACTATGTTTACAAGTTCTCTAAGCGTGCCATGAGGTGTAGTTTATTTGGTTTTGGTGACTAGCAAGCATTTAGAAGTAGGTGCGCTGTTCCTCTCTTCAGTTTGTCTTCAGTTTCAATTTTGTTCTGTCCCTCCAATCCAGAGATCACCTTCATAAGAAGAAAAAGAGGAGCAAAATAAGAGTTTAGTCATTTAGCATTCTTAACATCAGCTGTTGTCACTACCTTCCCTTCTCCAAGTAGCAATTTTATTTCCTCCACTGGGCCTCTTTGTGCTCCAGAGTACCTTCTGAAAGTTCTTTTTGTGGTCCTTCGCATAGTGCAAGCCTTAGTATCATTGATACTATTTTTACCTGACTCTTTTATATTTATGAAGTTACCTCACCTTACTTCCATCCTCCATACATGCCTTTAAAGAAAAATCTAAGTTGACCACTTAGATTTCCGTGGAGCTACAATGTTTTCTTTACATAGTTCTTCCCTTTCCTTCTCCATCAGAATAATTTCTATTTATGTCATTAGAATTTCATTCTTAAGGATTCCTGTCCCTTTTGACTGACTTCCTCTGCAGAATATTAGGCTATTAGCTCCTTCCTACCTGTCATTTTGTGTATCTTCAGTTGCCTTGTCTGCTTAAAAAAAAGGCAGAAGCAGGAGGAAGATGCCTCAACGGGCGATAGTAATACTTTTGTATTGCCTACCTCACAGGATTGTTGTGAGGAAAGCACTCCAAAAAATGAAAAATATTTCATATAATTATTGATTATTAATGGAGAAATAAGCGGTAAGCATGATCCTGTTCTGTAGTTCAACACTTTAAAGCACAGCTGACTTCTTTTAAATGCTGATTTTCTTGATAGGGGATTAGTGAAATCCATATCCAAAAGAAGTCACAGGTATTTGAACTTTGAAATCTCAAAGAAGATAAACTCCATGAATGAGATTTAAATTCATGTTTAAGTAATTGCCAAAGCCGAATAATAGGATTATTGGTAATGTTGCATAAAATTTTGGAAGCTTCCCCCAGTTCTAGCTACATATCTAATATCTGCAGAAAGTGTCTTGGAATGCATTCCTTAAAGAAACAGTAGTATGGTTTGCATTTCACTTTTCTTTTCTAGGAAAAATGTAATAGCATAGTGCATTGGATAAAAGTAATTGGGGATACAAATTATTGCCTAAGGATTTTCTTGTTGATGAAAAAGTTTTTTCTCTCCATGTTCTCTAGGGGGTTTTTTTGAACCCATTAAATTGGAAATAATGTTATTTGGAAATTATGTTTGGAGAAACCAGTTTTAGATTCCAGAAGAAGAATAACATTTTTTTAAAAAGATAAGCTTTCTACATATAGAACAAAAGCCAATTTGAAAATAATACAAATGCATACATTATGTGGCAGCATAATATAATGTGTGTATGTGTGTGTCTGTGTGCAAGGTAATTCAAACAAACATCTGCTGTACTATACTATACAGTACTATACTATACACCATATCATGCCATACCATACTATACACAGCTGTATTAAATGCTGGGGATAGATAATCCACATAGCCTTGTTCTATCACTTTACTCAGGAAATGTGACTTCAGTTTATGCAGTACATTTTAATTTACTGGGCAGTTTTTCTGTTTATGTATGTATGTATGTTCCCTTTATATACTACGTATAAATTATTAGGAAGGGAAAACCCTCTTGTGTATTGTAATACAATTTATATACTCAAGACTAAAAAACATATCCTTTGTCAAAGATAACTTGTGTTATTTGGTTTTAGTTTGGCATTTTTTCCATTTCTGTGATCACAGAAGTTAATATGAGTCTCTAATATCCAAAGTAGCTCGTAAGTAGTAGAGTAATTAACCCTCATTACTTACCAGTACAAGTTTAAATTCATGGGATCGAAGATCTAAAGTTAGAAGGACCTCAAAGGACTTTGAATTTAGCCTCCTCATTTTTCAGATGAAGAAACTAAAACCCATTAAGTGACTTACTTAAGGTTAAGCAAGTAGTAAGTAGCAGTGTCTTAGATGGTGTCAGTAGGATTTATTTAGTGGAAATTATCTAACTTATTTCCACTTTGATCTATGGAGAAACATCATCAATTTGAATAGCTGTTTTTCTCTGAAGATAGAATTGTCTCTTTCTAACTTTAAAACATTCACTCACTTCAGTTCAATTTTTTAATTTTTGTCTCCCAATTTATGATCAATTCATTAGTCTCTGATTTCTTTTTCAGGCGTTATGAGACCCATCCAATCTGTGCTGATTTGCAAGCTAAAATTCTCCAATGTTACCGGGAAAACCCTCAGCAAACACTCAGTTGCTCTGCCCTGGCCAACCAATACCAGCACTGTGTCAATCATGCCAAACAGGTGAGTGTACAGGCCTGGTCAACTTGGACATCACAAAAATTAGGATGGAAAATATATTTTAGATTATCATAAAGTTTCATCCACATATTGGTAAGAGTTGTACACTCTGTGTTTAGACCACTCTGCTTTTCTTATAAAGGGTTTCAGGCTAAAGTTTGATTTTTTTTTTTGACATGTTTGTGTGCTTTGTGGCTGTCATTCCCCTTTTATTGAATTATGGTAGAAATATGTCCTTGGCATGTTCATGCAGTGCTCTGCATGCAGTATGCACTTAACACATGTTTGTGGAATGAATAGACAAGGATATGCTCTTGGGACATCATCCAGGACCCATGGATGTTGTCTGTTGCTACCTGGCAGTCGGAGGAAGAGTCTTATGAAGCTGTGTTCTCTGTTCAAATTGTTCCACCAATGTAGAGGTCACTACAGAAGTGTAGGATCTAGATATGTGATATGAGGAGGACTTACACAATCTTAAAGGCATCCTATAAGCAATATTCTCTCACTAAACCTTCATATATTAGTTGTGATATTCACTACATGTTTTCTCCAATTTAGTGAAGTTAATAATAAACCACCTATCTTAATGGACCCCATAATTGCTTATCATGTAACTGATTTATTTGGATTTAGATTACACTCAGCTGTTGAAATTATAGGAAATCTCATTGTCTGTCAGGTAAAAAATTCGTGATAGCTGACCTTCCAATCCAAACATCTTTAGCATTTGAGCTACACAGCATGTCTTTCTGCAGCCTAATTTGCCAGGGTTATAATAATACCACTTAGTGTAAATTTCTAACACTCTCTTTATATTTAATAGGAGGAGCTGGCGGTTATGATTGGGTAGTTGAGTAGTAGTAGGGAAAAAAATATGATCAGGATTTTTTAGAATGACTGTGTGATGCCTTTAAAGGTCTCACTTAATTCCCATTTCTGTCTCTTATTTATAGTAGTACTTGTATTACCTTTAGCAATATATGAGGGATTCTTATATTAAAAGGTCTTTAGTGGAAACTATTAATATGAAGTTTGTATATTTTATATGTTGGAAACAGATTCTGATAAGCTTTTAATAAAATCAGCCTTTCATAGTAATATAAACTCAAGTACTTGAGACCTGTGATTTGAGTGATGAAGCCTTTCTAACTTGTTATTAGAGCCATAAAATGGACAAGTTATTCGTTGGAAAAAAGTAGCTATGGAAAATTGTGTTCCAGTCCAATATATAAACTGTATGTGCTTGTGTCCACTGAGTATAATTTTTAACATGGATGAAGTGGTAACTGGAAGGAAAATGTTAATGTTGGCTCAGTCCATCCTCCTCTAATTTTGTGGTTTTTAGAATTACTTTGGAACTTTTTAATTCCTTTATCCAGTCATAATCTTCCATTATTCCATCTCTCCTAAGACCTTATCATTCCTAAAACTGTTCTTCATGCACCCCATGATCTCCAGCCTCTCCACCCCTCACTAGTTTCCCAGGCTGTCTCCCATGCTCTAGTACAATCTCTTCTTCAGTCTCAAGGCCTTGGTGAATCACTTATGCTCTCCTGTCCCCTGCTCTCAAATCTCTTGCTCCTTTGTCCAGTCACTGCTCATGCCTTACTAAATCCCAACCCTGGAACTCCCCCATCCACGTCCTTCATTCCTACTCACTTTGCTACTGGAGGGAGCTGGAAAAAGTCACAGAACCTTGATGACTAGGTTCCTAACAGATTTAAGTTGTCTAATGTCATCTGAGTCGTCAGTGCAACAAGGCACTCCTCCTATTCCTTCCAAATGGATTCTCTATCCCTCTTGCCACAGCATTTGTTTCTTAGCCTTAGCCTCAGCCCTTCCATAGTACCCCCTTCCCCACCTTTAGCATCTTCACTTCTCCTCTCAGTCTCTTCTAAAACTCTGAAGTTTGACTTCCAGCCTCCTCAGATAACCAATAGTGTTCTCTGCAGTTATCAGTATAATGGTCAAATTAATGGTTTTTTTGACTTCTCTACAGCATCTGACATTATTGACCACTTACTCTTCTGGGCTGCTGTCTTCTCTAGGTTTTCATGATCCCTTGGTTCTCCTATTTGCCTAATCACTTGTTTCTAGTCCCAGTTGCTGGGTCTTCATCTGTATCAAGTACCTTCTGTGGGTACTCCCAGGCCACTGCTCCAGGCCCTCTTGTCTTTTGTCTTTATACTCTCTCATTGGTGTTATCAGTTTCCGTAGGTTCGGTCATCGTCTTTATACATATGACTCCCAGAACTACATAGGAAAGAAAGAAAAGGAGGGAGTCTTGAATATATCATATAAGCCATATTCTCTCATGAAACCTTCTATAGCAGTAAAGTGATACTCACTAGCACATTTGTTTTCTCCAATTTAGGTTCTTTTTAAAATTTCTTCCAAAAGGAAGGAAAGGAGATTTATTAGGTGATTATTAGGAGCAAAGCTCTGTGCAAAGTTCTGAGGATAAAAATGGTGGGGGAGAAGAAAAACAAAAACAAGATAAGCTCTGCTGTAAAGGAACTCACTTTCTAACAGAGGGAGACAACACATTGAAGAGGTTTTAGCTACAAATTGATGGAAAGGCCCAGTGGCCCTTAGGGTGCAGAGGCAAAGCAGATGGTGCTACATCTTCTTTAATGTTATTTCCACTCGTAAAACCATATTCATTTCTGAAGTTCAGTCATTTGTAACTGCCAAGACTTTTCTTGGATCTTCTGTTAGGGAGAAGAGGCAGCGGCCACAGCTCCTGCAAAAGCAGTTGTCAGGTAGCACATCTACAGTAACACATCTGTCTGGATGATGGCTTCAGGGCTTGAGCTGGAATCAGGGCTGGTGGTCTGAGGCCATTGTTATTCCCCGGAGGAATGACCTAGAAGAGCATCTCAAAATCCACATGAACAAAACAGAACTCATCTTTTCCCCAAAACCTTTCCCTCAACATAACATTCTTCCATCTTCTTTGATTTCCTCACTCACATATCTGATCGCTTGCCATATCTTGTTTTTATCTCCACCGCATTTCACATATACATCCCCTTCTCTCCACTTACACAGCTACCTCCCTAGCTCAAGCCCCCATTTTATCTCTTGCTCAGACAATTGTAATAATTCTTAATTGGTCTCCCCTCTCCAATCTGTCCTCTATTCAACTGCCAAAGTATTTTTCCTAAGGTACAAAGGTCTGGCCATGCCATTCATCTGCTCACTAAATTCCAATGATTCCTTATCTTGAGCAGCACTGGAAATCAAGGGGATGCTCATCAATTGGGGAATGACTGAATAAATTATGGTATATGAATGTAATGGAGTACTATTGTGCTATGAGAAATGATGAACAGGAACACTTCAGAGAGTCCTGGAAAGACTTATATGAACCGATGCTGAGTGAAAGGAGCAGAACCAGGAGAACTTTGTGCACAGCAACGACCACAGTGTGTGACAGTTTTTTCTGGTGGACTTGAAACTTCATTGAAAATTCACAACGGTCATTTAAGGCAAAATGCCTTCCACATCCAGAGAAAGAACTATGGAATTCAATTGCAGAATGTAGCTGATCATTTTTTTTGTATGTATTACGTTTTGGTTTGTTATGATTTCTTCCATTCATTTTAATTCTTCTATGCAGCGTGACTATAGTGAAAATGTATTTAATGGGAATGTATGTGTAGAACCTATATAAAATTGTATGCCATCTCAGGGAGGGAGGTGGCAGGGAGGGGGAAAAAATCTAAGTTATATGGTAGTGATTGTAGAACACTGAAAATAAATAAAATTAATTTAAAAAAAAGAATGAGCTCAGATACCACATTTTCTGTAGGAGGCCTTTCTAGTTCCCTTAACTGGTAATGCCTTCTCCTCTGACTTTACCTTCTATATCTCCTATAGCCTTATCATATACATGCATACATACATACATACACATTCACACACTATGCACATCTTTTCTCTCCTATTAGAATAGAAATTTTTTGAGGATGTGGACTGTTACCTTTTTCCCTTTGCATTTGTTTCCCCAGCACTTAGCACAGTACCTGACACAATAAGTATTTAGCATAATTGGTCATGAATTAATTGGTATTTGTAATACCTAGTTTCCAGTATCTTTCACTTTGTCCTTTTACTTTTATTTCATAGTGCTTTTTGGTGGAGTGTTTTTTGTCGTTGCTTCTGTATTTGCTTTGGGTTGTTCTGAACCAGCTATTCTCTCCTTTCAGATGACAAATACTCTTCATTTGTAGGACAGGGCTTGTGAAAATGGAGTCTGTGGCTATGGAATTAAACAAAGCTACCTGTCCATGTGGAGGTCACACGTAATCATAGCTTTATTTACACCATACTCAGACTAAGTATGACAGCCAAAGACATGTAGTTATCATCAGTGGCAATGAAAGGGACCATGGCTCTCTGGATCTCTCTTGTGAAGTATATTTTTTATTACCTTCTGTTAGTATTTTTGAATGCCTTCTATTGCTTGCTTGGGATATATATTAGGTGGAATACACGCTTACTGTATGTTAATCAAAGAGATACTTACTTGCCCATAAAGATGTTGTCTTTTTGGATGATCACCATTGAAATGGACAGGTGCCTGGGGTAGGTGTAATAACCAGGCACAGACTCAGAACTGGCCGTTTGTGATCAAGCACTGGCCACTTGTGACACATAGAATTTGATTTTAAATGAAAAGGAGCACTTGTGAATGGTTGTCTTGAAAGTAGCAGAGGTCTCTTTCTTATCCACTAATCTAAACTTTTGTGGAAAGTAACTGAAATAAGAAGATGGGAAAAAATGGTTAAAACAGAATGAGAAGAAATAGAATTGAAGACCAAGTTAAACAGTGATGAGAGGTGAGGGTGATTGGGAAATGAGTATAAGAGAGAGGGAGAACAAAGCACTTTATCAGAGATGACAGCCCAGTAAGGCACCAGTTTATGGCTATGCTAAAATGACTGGTCTGATGGAAGAAATGCTTCATTAATGGTTGCTCTTTTCAGAAGAGAATTAATTACCTAGTATTTTCAGTCTTCTCTTTTGTAAAGAGACAGTCATTCCTGGAAGCTGGACTTCAACCTTGTGACCTCAACACTTTGGCCCTTCTTGTTAGAAAAGGATTTAGTATTCTACCAGTCACTCTTGTTCCCTGAGGCAGTTCCTCATGGGGCACACTGTCCATCTTACATTTCCTGTGGAAACATGGACAATACTCAACAGCGAAACAACAACCAAACATGAAAACAGGCCATTAGCTTGTCTTGTCCATTTCTCTACCATTGTAAGAGCATTCCCCATAGGATAATCTCAAATGCTAAATCCATTCCTTGGATTTATCAGTCATGCAATGACTCGCATGATTGGGCTTTCACTAGTTCCCTTGAGGCACTATCCAGTTGTCTAATAGATTTTACTGATTGGAAAATTTCTGGGTATTCCTCAGCCTTAGTTTTCTTTTATTCTCTTTCATCCACTTATTCGCATTTATCCTTTCTGAACCTTCCTTAAACAATTCCTCATGGGTTATCATGGAAAATTTAGATTATTCTTTCCAGTGTGTTAATTCTGTGTGATCATCATAAGAGTAAAAGGATTTTAAAAGATAATTATTATCTCTAGGACTGAAAACTACAGGCTAACTAAAAATGATACCTCATTAAAAAATGAATGCGAACATTTATATATACTGGAACATATTAGGCACATTTACTCTTTAGCCATCAGCTTCATAGCTTTCTTAGAGCTACCAGAATCAATCTTTTTTCTTTTTGCCATTGACACATATTACCATGCTCCCATTCTATGTTACACACACACACACACACACACACACACACACACACACACACACACCACCATTCTTCTTATTCCTTTAGTTGTCATAGAGTTGAGAAACAATTGTAGAGATCCTCTAATTCGGCTGCCTCCTTTTACAGAAGTGAAAACTGAATCCCAGAGAGGATAAATTCATTTGCCCAAGATCACACTGGTGGTAGCCAACATTTTTCCCTTTTGTAGACTGCAGTCTTGAGACCTTGAACTAGAAAGAGTTAAAAGAGTATGAACCCAAGTTTATACTGCCTTCTGTAACTTGAAACATGCCCACTTTCCCACTATTTATCTCTTACTCACACACAGAATAAGGTTATTTGTTGAGATAATGATTGTAGATATTCTGTCCAGAGGGATAACTTGGGGATTTTTTCACCCAGTTGCCAGATTGAGACATAGCACAGAGGACAGTCCAGGTATAGAGAGTGGACCCCGGGGAAAGAGCACCACAGTGCTGAGATCCTCAGGGTGGTGGCATGGACCAGCAGAGCCTTCAAGATCAGCTTCCAGACTGGCAGTAACTGTGAATCTGAAGCATATCTTTCTTTCCCTGTTCACCTTGTGCTACTAACAGCTCTGATTGTGACCTGTTTTCATCACTTGCCACCGGCTAGAAGACTTAAAAAAAAAAGCCAGGTAGACTCCTGGAGCATATTATGTGTATTGGACTGTAGTCTTTATATTTTAAGGTGGTTTTTCTCTCTGTGACTGTAGGCAGAAGAATTGTGCACATCCAGTAGTCTTTTCCATACCCTTATTTGTACTTTCATGTTCTTCGGTTTGAGGCAGTAGTCCAGTTGTAGAATCTTTTATTTTTGTGACTGGCTTCATTTTACTGCTAAGTCCTTTGCTCAGAAGAAACATCCCATTGTTTTATGCCAGCTAAATCTACCTGGCATAGTTGCAGCCATACCATGTTGTTGTTCCTGTTTCTTAAAGATCATAGGCCCTGATTTTACATTTTACTGACAATCCTGTGTGAGTCTGTTCTGTAGAATGAAAGTGAGGCCAGTTTGGAGAAGAAAGTAGAGAATAATAGCTTCCCAGGTCTCCTGTAGGAAGTAATAGGGATAGGGACTGAACCTGTGATTTCATTTGTAGAGAAAACTCCCTCTACCAATGCAAGTTGTCATCTTCTCTGCAACTTATAGAATTCAGGAGTTGCTTAGAACACTAAGAGGTTAAGTGACTTGCCCAAGATCATACAGCTAGAGTTGCTCTGAGCTGGGATTTGAGCTTAGATCTCTAATTGGTTCTATGGCCAGGTATTTTTCTGCTACATCATACTTTTCATCTTTGTTTCCCATGCTCAGAGAGATGAAAAAACACTGATCTCTCTGCCCCATGTTAACTAGTTAAAAAGAGTAGTAAATCTATGGTAATCTAATACCCTTCCACAACAAAATGCAGGTTGCCAACCAACTCTTCTTGGAGATACAGGCCTATGGATTGCTTATGGCAAGATTGTTCAAATTCGGTTATCATGCTACAGCCATAGATATCAAGTGGATCTCAAAATGGATGGGAAGTCAGGAGAAAAGATCACACAAGTATGGGACATTACATCAGAATGGCATGTTCAGTCATCAGGCAGTGTGTCAAGCCAGCTGACATGAGGGAGCAGCAGTAATAAACTTGAAACAGGTATTCCCTGTTCTGGGTAGGAAGCCCCTTAAAGGCTTCCTGCTGGGACTGAAACCTTCTAAGGTTTGGCCAGGTTAGGACCTGCAGATAAGAGCAGATGAGCCACTTTAGGGAGAGAGTAAATAAGTAACTTGACTGATGTAAAGAACGACAGGTCAGAAATAAGGACAGAACTTGATGTCTTTAAAGCTTTTTCCTAAGTATATCCCTCATTTCTCTCTTTTCTAAGATATAAATGAAACCTCCAGGATATGGTTAGCCTCTGAAATAAAAGACACTGAGATCAGAGTACATGGAGGAATTTGCCTGAGGCAGAGTTTCTTCCAAGTTTCTTAGGGCCCTGTATTTCATCTTCACTGTAACTTGAATCCTTGAAAGACCAGAACTTCACTGCTCCCTCTCTTGAGTGCTAATATAGTCAACATAGCTACTGGTAACTCTGCTTTTAGAATTTAGGCTTCCTGAAAAACATTTCATCAGATTAAGCTTTAGAGTTAGAGGGGAATTTCCAGCTGCATGGAGAAGCCAGGCCCCATCATTTAATGGATGGGAAACATAATCCAAGAGGTGGAGTAAGTTTCCCAAGGTCATAAAGTTTTTTAGTAGCAGAGGCAACACTAGAACATGTCTTCTAATTCTTTGACTGATACTCTACTTTGTCATTTATCTTAGTTATCTCAGACATCTATCTACAACCTTTCAGATGCCAAGTCTTCATTTTTTCATTCTCTCCTGAAGGGAGAGAAAGAAAAGATTATGGTAACTGCTCAAAGGTCATGGGATCTTTGGATTTGGAGCTGCAAAGGACACTAAAGGTCATTTAGCTCTACCTGTTTAGGAGGTGACTAAGGCCCCATAAGTCATGGTGACTGATCTTAGACTTGAAACCAAGGCCTTTGACTACAACTCCAGGGTTCTTTCAGGTCCACCACAGCCAGCCACCCCTCTCAGCCTCATGGAGGCCCTTAGGATGAGATATTTAGTAGCAATCCAACAGGGGATCTAACCTGATTTACAACTTCCCCATATAAAATGCCAATGCCTCTCCCAAGTATCAAGCTAACACAGTAGCTTGATGCTCAGGAGATTGATTCATGGATTCCTTATTGCCTAGTGCTGATGAGCCTCAGCAGTGGTCACTGTGCTGTCTTTTCCCCTGCAGGCACATGCTTTCCTGGGACCCGACTCAAAGCCTTTTCAACAAGGTAGAAGTTACCAAAGTTACCTTTGTTGCATAGAGCCTTTGAGGTTTGAATCTACATTGATGGAAAGAATACGAACATTGATGAGATAATAAATCCATTGAAATATTAGTATTTACCTTAATAGTATAGGATTAGTTCACAGTCCGCTGCAAGCAAATATGGAATACACTGAGGGTTAGAGGAGAGGAGTTACTAGTGGAGGGGGACAAGAGATGTGTAAGTACACCATACATAAACTTGGACAGGAGTCAATACATGCCTAGATTGCAGAGCCATAATATGTGCCTTCACATTGCATGTTAATTCATTATTGACAAGGTTAACTTTTTCAGGTATGTTTTTAAATTATATTTATAATAAAGCTTCTTTATCATCATCCAGTAGAATTTGTTAATTGCTTATCTATACTTATACTCAGTGATTGTCTGTCTTTAACTTTTAAAATTAGATCAGATTCAAAATTTTGAATTTGACCACCCACCATCCCCAGGAAACTTTTTCAGAAACCATTTCCTGAGAATACTTGTCTTGTAACTTTTCTCTCCACTGCTAACTGATTGATTAGAGAAAGTAATGCCGTTGAAATACATTTTTGTTCTACATAATGAATATTGCTACCCACAGGCTCATCCTTCAGAAGTCACAAGTGTGAAATGTTATAGTGCTTTACTTATTATCGTGGCAAACTGTAAGAAGTGAATGTAGAGACTGGGGGTGTTAAATGTCCTTTGAGACATACAACATTAGCTAGAGTCATAAAATTGGAGCACAGCATCCTGGCATGAAAAGAATTAACTAATTTTCCCCCCAAAGCAAGAAGAACAAAGAACAGTAGTTGCTGGGGCGAGTAGGACTGATATTGAAAACAAAATAAGTTAACTAATCTGATGTTCAGGTAGTAAGAAGCAGTATTTTGTGCCCAAACCAGGCACTCATGCTTTTCATAAATTGAATTTATTGATTACTTTTTCTTCCTATCTCCCTTATAATCTTCTCATTCTGTCTTCTATACTCTTCCTATTTCTTACTGTGGCTCTTTTTTTTTCTCCCCTTTTAGTAAAACATATAGTCTATAGAAGCTCTAAGAGCTTTGATGGGGTCAGGGTGGAAGGATCAGTTCTATTAGGTTTTTGGGCTAATAAATACATGTCAAGTTCATTAGAGGAAAGTTAGTAGCATCACCAAAAAACAAATAGCCCTCCCTTCCTTCCCCACCCCAAAAAGAGAAACAACGTTACTTTCCCCTAAATGGTGATTTTGTAGCACAAAGTTGCTCTAATTTCTTTTAAATAGATTGAGACCTCCAGGCAACTGACGGTGCAGTGATTCAACCCAGCTG
Organism: Notamacropus eugenii; assembly: GCF_028372415.1. Classification (NCBI taxonomy): domain Eukaryota; kingdom Metazoa; phylum Chordata; class Mammalia; order Diprotodontia; family Macropodidae; genus Notamacropus; species Notamacropus eugenii. Next base: position 117,215,046 of record NC_092874.1, read on the forward strand.
AGAAGGCTGTAATTCAAAAATCAGTAGAATAGATCATTATCTAGCAAAAATATTTGAGAGAAATTGTTTAGATCATTTTAATAAAGGGAAATTTTTCAATTTTCCATCTCCAGGGGCATTGTTCTTGTCTTACAATCAGAGCTGCCAGTCTTTCCACAGAAGGGGGAAGAGAGAGAGGAGTCAGATAGGAGGGTGAGAAGGAATGGGGAAGGGGTAGGAAGCCCAAACTCCTCTTTCTGATATTGGGTGATTCCGCTGGCTTTTTGGAAAGGGAGTTTCTGGAGGCCAAAATGATGAGCACTTGCTAGGAATTTCTTTCCCCACATGACGATTAAGTGTTAGCAGTTCTCTAAATGAAGGAAGCAATTTTTTATAACTTGCAAAGCTTTTCGCTCATTCTTTGGGGAATTTCCTATGTTAATTTATGCAGTGTTAAATTTATGCAGTGTTAAAATTCAGTCCAGCAGCAGCTACTTACAAAAACTATACAGTGGTAGTATGAAGACTCTTAAGGTAAGCTCATTGTGAAAATAGCCTTAGTCAGCCTTGAGAAATATTGAAAGCCTGAATTTTTGTGCCAGGGTTGCAGAAGGTTTTTTATTGTGTGGTTTTAATATTAATATTACAAAACATTTTACAAAGTAATTTGTCTCCTTTAATTCAACCTGACATTTTGTTGTCGGTGTCTTTGACGGTAAAGAAGACAGCTTTGTCCTGCTTCTGCCACCTTTTGGTAGCAGATGAGCCCATTTTGAGAACCTATTGATAAACTAGGCCCAAAGCTTTCCAGTAATTTTTGTTTTTAAGGAGCAAAGTTTGATACATCTTAGCTGCTGCTGTGTCTTGGGAGATTAGAATTGTAATACATGCATTAGAGTATTATGTGAGTGGAGTTAAAGAGATTATTAAAACAGTCTGTTTCCCTGTCTTTGTTTTATAGTCTTCATATGTGTTCATGTATTGCATGTGTAATGGCATAGCCTGCTTAGTAAGTACTCTGCTCCTGGTTGTCAAACCATCCAGCCTTCCTCAGCTTTCCAAGGGACTATTCCTTGCACCTGGCAGGGGAAGCAGGGAAAAAACATACCTAGATTTGGTTGATTCATTTGGGCTCCAGGGGAAGATTGGGTGGTTGAAAACAACTTCAGCCTAGTGCTTTATTTTGATTGCAGTAAAGGCAGATTCTTTTGCAGAATTTAAAAGCAGGTACCATTGCTTCATAGCTGCAGAATGTTGCCCCTGACAAAGGGAAGGTACAAATTTGCATTCTTGACCTCAACTGGTAAAGGCCATAGTACTACAAATAACCCATATACGTTGGGACCTCATTGCAATGCTGTTGTCAGGATCCATGCCATGGGATTGTTTATAGGGAGGTAATTTCAGCTCCCTAGAAATTATATGTCCTAAGAGAAGTCTTGGGATGGTTCTGCTTTGTGGTGGATTCACTTTTGTAGCCATTAATGAGGTTATTGTGTCTTTGAGTTTATATAAAGGGTACCTCCCAAAGAGATCAGAAGTTCTGTTCCTATAGGGCACACCACCTGTGATGGCCCAACATCTTGAGGAGATACCTATTCTAACATTATTATAAAATTTCCCTTTTCCATGGGACATCTACAGTCTTTCAGATTAACCTCCAGCTTGACTAAATCATCATCTCTTCTTCCCATTTTTGGATGCCTCCTTTTATATAACCCTTACCTTTTTGGTTTTCTGTAGCCAAAGAATCTGGAAAATGTATAATCATAGAATCTTACATTAATCTGTCCTCTGTTGGTTTCCAAGTCATATGATTTAGGCGCACCTCTCTTGCTAGGAATGTTCTTTCAATTGCCTCCGCAAGATCATCTTCTTCTTCTTCCTGAGTGCTAGCTGCCAGCTTCCCTCACGAGTCAGTTCTTGTCCCATTTATTTTTGGTACTTATTCATCTGTTGCTTTTATATATTCCACAGTATTTAGTACTTAGTAAATACTTGCTGGAGGAAGAGCCTTTGTGCTAAATGGTAGATGTACAAAGACAAATGCAAAACTGTCCCTGCCCTCAAGGAGCTTACATTCTGCTGGAGAGATACCACTACCCTCTTCTGTGTGGTGTATTCTGGTCTTTATCTTCCTGGTGGTCAAGATATTTCTCCTTATATCTGTTATTTCCATAACTAAATGGGGAAGTTACTTAAGGAGTCAGTCCTGGAATGGATATGCATCTTGGATGGAGCTCATTAAACCATTACTGAGCATCTTAGCACCCCTTCTCTTTCAATGGCAAGCTACAGTTTTTGAGAGTGATTTGTACCACGTAACCCAGGGATCCTTGATCATCCTGCAGCCCTTGAGCTTTAAGGATCAGGATTATACAATCAGATTTAGAACTGGGAGGGACATCTTTGCTCCAGAATGTTATGATGCTTGCCAGAACCAGAAAAGCCCTATGTCCTATCCCTTGTATATTTGGAAGTGAGCATTAAGAAAGCTGCCAACATGGCGTGAAATTGTTGCTGTTACTTTTTTTTCCCTGATGTTAAAACTTTTCCTTTTGATTTCTCTGCAGAGCATGCTTGAAAAGGGAGGATAAAGCTGACTTCCAAAGCAAGCAAAAGCCTATCAACTTTAATTCCAGCAGTGGAGCATTTTTTCCCCCAACAATACAAAACCTATTTAAAGGGCAGACCACTAAGGAGAAGAACTGGGAGAGTCAATTCAACAGCAACAAACATCACAAGTCAATCAGCAGACACTTGAAAAACCAAGACCAATATCTTATTACATCAGAAATCTGACCTGTAAAAGCTCAAGGCTGAAATCAAATGTTTTGTGGGTGGGTCAGGAGAAGAGAGGTACAAGGTGAAAGGGAGGGCAGTGTCTGAGAGAGTGGGGAAGGAGGAAGAGCCCCATGAACCCCAGGGAACTAAATTGTCTGAGCTTCCTAGAATGCTGACTTTGTCTTTTTTCTTTTCTCCTTTGACATGAGAGAGATTTTTGTTTCTAATTTATTATGGATCATGTAACTAAGAAAAGGAAAAAAATGTCTTTCTTTTGCTGGAATAATGTCTATGATCATAGGTGAAATATGGCCTTCTTATCAATGTAAAAGCATCTTTTGAAGTGTGTATATATGTGTGTCTGTATGTATGTATGTACATACACACACACACACACATATATATATCAGTTCCTTTACCATGAATACTGACAACCACGCCTCACTCAGTATCAATAATAAATATATTTTATGAACAAGACTGGCATTGCAGCCTGTGGCCTGGCATCTTCTTGTTCCCAGTTAGTGGTCATACGTAGAGAATTACTGCATTGTTATTACTGTTTCCTTTACTGAAATCCTATTCTAATGCCTCATCACAGTGTGGCAGTCACTATGGGTTCTTGAAGGCTGTGCCAACAGAGAACCAGCTCTGGCAGGTCCTATCGAGGTGGAGAGCGCTTCAGGTGTGTCTGCCATCTGAGGTCTAGCCTGGCCAAGTTTGCAGAGGCCTATAGCCAGATGGTTACCTACCAGGTACTGCTTTTGTTTTTTTTAAAGCTACAATATCTCATGAAACCTTCTGCCTTCTAAAGGAAACTATGGTCTGCAGCATTCAAGATAATACTCACATTAATAAAGTCACTGATCTTTCAGAGTACTGAAGATATATTATTTGTTAATTTGCATTTTATGTGTTATCTTTCATCCGTAATTAATGTACTTTACAAAGCCTAATTATGAACTTTTCATGTCCCTCCGGTAAAATTCAGAAAGATCCTAAATCATCAGTGAAATTCCTATCCCCTTGGGAGAACCCCCTCTCACCACCTCCAGCAAAAAAATGGACTTAACCTTTTGGGGCTCTTAGCAAACCTACCTTCTTTGAAAATGGTAGCAAACAACAGTTGGGGAATAAGGTGTCTCTAATCTTGTCATAACTACTTGGGTACAATTCTGTTTTTATGACCCAGTTGTCTGGTTTCCACTCAACCAACAAGTGGTTCTCAGTTTCAGAAAGGACCATGATATTGTGCATTTACTTTTTTATTTGGAGGAAGAAGATAACCTGTTTCTGATTATGGGAAAAGTTCAAGCAGTCCATATAAATTAAACTTTCTGCGACTTATTCACTTTGATTTCCTAATTGGCTCCATTTGAACTGCATCCTACTGTACACTTGTGAACACACCTGCAGATCTGATTTGTATTCTGAGTGCTACTGGTGACTCTCCCACCATAATTATCAAGATGCTTTGTGATTACAGTTTAATTGAAGGTTAAAAAAAAAGTGGTGCTAAGGCAAGCTGTGTTCTTTTAAGTGTAAAGGAACCATTGGTAACTTGAGGAGCAGCAAATTTTGGCACCATCAGAGTGGGATCCAGGTAACTGCCTGGGAGAAATAATAGGTACACAAAAGCAAAATGTTTACACGGTGACTTGCTGTAGTGTTTACAAATCAGCTAACTCACAAATTCTCTTCTATAGTGTTTTGTTTTGTAATTGAGAGCCAAGAACTTGGCACATCCCAGTCTGCCAGTCTTGTAGCTGGCAGAGAAATACAGCACTGGAGAAGCACACATTTAAAGCTGGTTAATTCTTTGAAAATGGAAGAGTCATCTGTCAAAGCAGCACACTCTCATTGCCAGTTTATTAATTCACCACACTGAAGAACATGACGGGTGGCAGGAGAAAGGGATGGATCCCTCCTGCCAGCATTTTTATAGTGTAGAGTGAGACAATGCATTGTTTTTACCTTTGTGAGGCCTTTCTCAGCCTTTGTTTCAGGGCTTCTTTTAGGTTCCTTTTGGGTCTTAGGAGACTGCTTATGAACAATATAGTGGTTTATATGAGGTTCAAGGGAACCATTTTCATATACTTTCAAATCAGTTACTGTTTCTCTGGAGTGAGATAGAGGACAATAGACAACAATTTTGTCCATCGAGCCAAGAAGAATGAGTATCATCTCAAAACTGTGCAGGTATGATCACACTAGACAAGTTAGGTTTAAATTATGGAAGAGAAACTTGACTAGACTGAACCACTAGAATTCAATCTTCATCCATACCCTTTCAGCCTCCTTCCTAGATTTGGTGGAAGTCAAGTTATGCAACTCATCTTTAAACTTTGGCAAGAGTTTCAAGTTCTTAAATGTTCAAGTTAAATGTTCAAGTTCTTACTAGACCTGGGGAAACGGTAAAATGCTCTGAAGTTCTCTAGTACCAAAGGAACCAGAATCTCTGGTCTTGGTATCTCTTGCTTTGATAATGCAGATTGAAGAATAATTTCCCCTGAGGGGGGCTTCCATTGTTAAACTATTGAAAGTTTTGGGATTAGAGGTGTGAATAGCTAATTTCACTTTCAAATGATAACTTGCCCATTTTCCAAGCAAACAAAAGGATATGATAGCTAATGAGCTTCTATATTAGGCCCACTGGCTGGCTTATCTTAGAAATACACCTTTAGAAGGAATACCTACTGAAGTACAAATACTGTCCAGAACCACCCAGTCTCTGCTTAAAGAATTCTAGAAAGCCCATTGTGTTTTCAAATTGCTCTGAGTGTTAGGGTGTTTTTTATTTGTATACTGAACCAAAAATTTGTTTCCCTGTAATTTCCACCAAATTACCCAAAGTCTGTGATCTGAATGTGAGCAAAGGACATCTAATCTCACTTCTACAAAATAATTTTTCAGATATCTTAGGACAGCTATCCATATCTTCCGGTTTTCTCTTTTGTGGGTTAGACATACTTAGTTCCTTCAACCAATCCTCAAATGGTATGTCTCCAGTCTCATCATCCTTGTAAAAATGTGGCTCCCAACTGTGCTGCAGATACAGAAGATAGGGTCTGACCAGAGAAGAGTTCAGCAGGACTGTCACCTCTCTTCCCTACTACTTTGTTTTTATTAGTGCAATTTAACTAACTGTATGGTGACACAGACTGAAATTAACAGTTAAGTATTTGCTATATGCAAAGCACCATGGTAGGCGTTAGGTGATATTCATGGGGCCTGTGGTCTGGTACTGGATATGTTACATGTAATTATAATGCAGAATTACATATTATATGTACATCACAGAGTTATGTTAAGTCCAAAGAGGGTATGTAATTACTGATCATGGGAATCAGGAAAGGTGTCTGAGCTGAACTTCAAAACAAAGATTAGAACTTGTAGTTTATAGAAAAAACAGCCTAATTCTTTTTTCAGATGAACTGCTTTCTACTCATAGCTTTCCCTGTACATGACTTTACTTTCCCTATTAAATTCCATCTTGTTAGCTTTAGTTTATTATTTTCCAGCCTGCCTAGTTCTTTCTGGATTTTGATTCTGTCATCCAATATGTTAGCCAGTTCAGCTTTCTGAGCCACACACTTGATATGTTTGGTCACACCATCAATGATAATCTTGAAGTGATTTTCCCAAAGCACACATCTGATCATATTACCTCCCTGCCCTTTCTTAATAAATTCTAATTTTTTTGCAGTATTTTTAGATCAAGTATAAGCTCTGCTTGACATGTAAAGTTCTTCACATCCTAGCACTTCCCTCCTTGAACTCAATGATTGAGCCATACTGACCTACTCACTGTTTGGCACCCATGATGCTCATTTCATCTAGATGTTGTCTAGACTGGAAGGCATTCCTCAATTCCTCAGAGATCACTAGCAGGGGCAGCTAGGTGGTGCAGTGAATAGAGCACTGGCCCTGGAGTCAGGAGGACCTGAGTTCCAATCCAGACACTTACTAGCTGTGTGACTTGGGCAAGTCACTTAACCCCAATTGTCTTGCTTTCTCCTCCACCCTCCACCAAAAAAAAAAAAAAAACCAAAGATCACTAGCAATTGAATAAAGAACATCTGTCCATACCCTAATATACAGTTTTCCAGGACAAATGACTTGGTTCCATTGAGAGTGCCTAAGTGCTTTCTTATCCTCTCACCAATTTTGTATTTGAGTTCCATTGTTGTCCATGATGTTCCATCATTTCCAGTCTCAAAGTTGTTCTTGATAGAGAAAACAATAAAAATGGGAGTAGTACTACCATTTCCCATTTGTCTTCCCATGCACCCTGAGCAGTGGTCCTATCCCTTGATCTTCCCCTTTACTCCCATATAGCTTTTTTAAAGGCCCTTTTTATTTTTATTTTATTCTGACATTTGTCTGCCCATTTCTTTCTCCCTTGGTATGACTGTCTCTTCCTTTACGTTTGTCATTTTTCTGTCTCTCTCTTTTCTGTCTCTTCCACCTAATCCAACACTTCAATTACCCTTTTAAAAAAATTTGCAGATTTAGAGCTGAGAGATGCATTGGAGACCACATAGTCCACTCTTTCTTTCCCCACCCTCATCCCCATTTTACAGATGATGAAAGAGACATCCAGAAATATTTAATTATTTGCCCAAGGTCACCCAGAGGCAAGATTTGGTCCCAGGTCTTGCCACTATACCATGGTGCCCCAATGTTCTTGTTAGTTACCCTAAATTCCCAAGTCTTTTATTATTTCTTTATAATTTAAAAGAAGTTGATTATCTTAAAACTTATTAAACCTTTTTTTAGTTGATTTTTCTTCCCTCTGTGGGTAAATACATATGTATAATTATACAAAGACACATATTTCTCACCGTCCTACAAAATCCTGTGAAGATATGGACTGAGAGCACTAGCCTGATTTGTGTGCTTCAGTCATGTGTTCTAAACCACTAGAAGAATATATGTAAATATATATGCATGTATGTGTGTGTTATCAGTTTTCTTCACTTTTATACATCTGTATCACTCTCCTGCTGCATCGTCCTTTGAGGGAAGAGGACTTCTTTCTCCTACTATTCAAGTTTGACCTCCCATGTCTCACTACACCTTTTTCTTCCCTAATCTCCACCCTTCAGAGAAGAAAAGTGGTGAAGCAAGGCCTCCCATCTGACTATTTAACCACCTGACCCTGTTCCTCCTATTTCATATCGCACTTACCTCAGCCCAATCTTTAACCTCCATTGGGTAGAGTAGTACCCTCCATTCATTGATGAATCTTATCACACCTGGTGGCTTCACATCCCAGTGATTCTGAACTCCTGGAGATCATCCTCCAAAACCTATTCCCCACACCTACCACCCAATCCTTTATTCCCATCGCCTTCGGCCCTCCCACGCCAGAGTTTCAACCAAATACAATCTAGCCTTTCCATGGTGCCCTTTGGAATGTCTTCCATAAGCAACAAACTTCCTTTCGTCCTTAATCTTTTCCTCTCTTACTCTTTCCATTTCGTGGCTCTTACTGAAACCTGCCTTCCTACAGGTGGCAGCCTCTCTGGCCACATTTTCCAATAGTGTCTTTATCTTCATTTATTTCCCTTGGCTCATCAGTGGGAGAGTTGGAATACTCCTTGCTCGCCATTGCCACTTTCAAGTTCTCCCCCTACTTTCATCGTTCAGTAACCTCTGTTCCTTTGAGATCCATGTTACTCATATCTGCCACTCAGTCAAAATCCTGGCAAGCTGTTGTCCACAGACCTGGTCACTCCCCTTCCTCAGTAAATGACCCACAATTTTTCCCTCCTCCCCAACTCAATGCTTTCATACTAGGAGGCTTCAGCTACACACACACACATGCACACACATGCACACACGCAGTTTCTCAGCCTCACTTTCCATAAGCTACTTCAGCCACACACACAAAGATGGTCATACGCTTGATCTTGCCTTCGCTACAAATGTACCACCTCCATGTTCAAGAATTCCAAAATCCCTTCATCAAAAGCCATAGACTGTTTCCCTTTTCCTTCCCTTCTTTGTCTGTATCATGACCTACAGTCTTTTGATCCTTTTATTCTCTTCCTGGCCATCTCCTATACACTAGCCACTCTCTTTTCTTGACCATCTTTACCCTTTACCTTTACCCTTTGGTGAACCAATTCAACTCCACATTGTCCTCCTGTCTTGAATTCCTAAGTTCCTTATCATATCATTGATTATTCCCTGCTAAGTTTCAGCAATGGATCGTTGTCTCACTGCCCTCACTCTACACACATGCTGTGAATGAAGATGGAGAAAATCACACATGTTCTGACTGGATCCAGTACAAATTTATGTTACACAACCCTCATGACTGCTAGGCAGTCCTACTTAAAACTCCTTTATCAACTCTGCCCCATCTCTACAGTGGCTTTTCCAAACTTTTTCATCCCGTATCAAATCTCCCATGATTTCCCCCCCTTCCAACCTCTCAGCTGAGAAAAAAATCGGGGCTATTTGCCATGAATTCCCTGTTCTCTCCTCTTCCCCATTTCATATCACTCATATACCTTCTGCCGCTCTCTCTTCCTTCACCCCAGTTTCACGTGATGGAAAAGACCTTAGTCCTTAGCATGGCTAACCCCTTTCCTATTCAAGCAATTTCATTGCATTCTATCTCCTCCAATAGTTTGCCCCCTCTTTCATTCCTACCCTGTCATTGATTTTCAATCTCTTCTTGTCTACTGGTTCATTTCCTACTGCCTACAAACGTACCTTTGTCTCCCCCATCCTGAAAAACCCCTTGGTTGATCCCTACTATCATCCTGTATCACTTCTGCCCTTTGTAGCTAAATTCCTTGAAAAGGTCATCTACAAATGGTGCCTCTACCTTCTCTCCCTCTCTTAACTCTCTTCTGACTGTATGCAAAGCACTATGCTAGGGACTAGGGTGATATTCATAGTTTAGATAAGTTAGTGTCCACTTCGAACATTATGTCACTGAATTCCCTTTCTCAAAAATTGCCATTAATTTCTTAGTTGCCAAATCTAATGACCTTTTCTCAGTCTCCATTTGCCTTTAACACTGTTGATTCCCCTTTCTTCCTTGATGCTGTCTTCTTTCTAGGTTTTTGGGATACTTCCTCTTTGCCTGTCTGATTCTGATCTCTCCTCAGGCTCCATTGCTTATGAATCCTTATCCAGATCATACCCTCTAATGGTAGGTGTCCCTCAGATTCTGTCCTAGGTCCTCTTCTCCCTCTGTACTACTTCATTTGAAGATCTCATCAGCAGACATGGATTTAATTAACACTTCTATGCAGATTATTCTCAAATCTATCTATCCTGCTCCAACCTCTTTGCTGACCTCCAATTTCATATCTCCATCTGCCTCCAGTAGGCATCTTAAACTAAACATGTCCAAAACAAAACTCATTCTCTTTCCCCCAAACCCTCCCCTTCTCCTGTCTTGCCTGTTACCCTTACCCTTACTGTTAAGGGTCACACCATCCTCCCTGTCCCTCAGGCTCACAACCAAGGAGTCATCCTGAATTCCTCACTGTCTCTCCCCTGCCATATCTATGCTGTTCCAAAGGCTTGTCAGTTCCACCTTTTCAACATCTCTCAAATATGTCTCCTTCTCTGCTTTGACACTGCCACCACTCTGGTGCAAGACCACAGCACTTCATGGCTTGATTACTACAGCAGCCTGCTGGTGAGTCTGTCTGCCTCAAGAATCCCCCCACCCCAATCCATCCTCCATTCAGCCACCAAAGTGATTTTCCTAAAGTGTAGGTCTGACCACATGACTTCCCTACTCCATAAACTCCAGTGGCTTCCTCTAGGATCAAATACAAAATACTCTGGCATTCAAAGCCCTTCATAACCTACCACCCTTTTACCTTTCCAGTCTTCTTACATCTTAGTCCCTGCCATGTACTTTGATCCAGCAATACTGGCCTCCAGTCTGTTCCTCGAACATGACAATTCGTCTCCTGACACTGGTCCTTTTCATTGACTGTCCCCCGTGTCCGAAATGCTCTCCCTCCTCACCTCTGCCTACTGTCTTCCCTGGCTTCTTTTAAGTCTCAACTAAAATCCCATCTTTTACAGGAAACCTTTCCCAACTCAACTCTAGTGCCTCTGTAAATTATTGCCATAGATAGATAGATAGATAGATAGATAGATAGATAGATAGATAGATAGATAGATAGATGGATGGATGGAGAGATAGATAATAGATGGATAATAGATAATGTATGTATGTGTAGATATGTACACATATACATATCTGTGTGTGTATGTATATACAGACACATATAGATTTGTTTGCATGTTGTCTCTACCATTAGATTGTTCGCTTGAGAACAGAGACTGTCTTGCCTCTTTTTGTAACCCCAGGACTTAGCACAGTACCTGGCACGTAGTAGGTACTTAATAAATGTTTATTGATTGAATAATTAACTCTAGCTGAGAACCTGTGATTTTATAATACTCTCCAACCCCAGAATTGCACAATTGCTCTCCCCTCCCTCACGCACACAGTCGTCTTTGTGAGGTATGGGGTAAAAGCATCACCTGGTAGCCATCCTTCTGTTGGCTTCTTCTCTAAATTTAACTAAGCTGGAACTCAGACCACGCTGTCCCTGGGGTAGCACCCAGATCTGTCCTTGCTTTATAAGAGCCTCTCCAAACCTATGTTTTGCTTACATAAATCTTTGAGAGTCCAAATGCACCTTCATACTTTGATATGAAAAATTAGAAAAGGAAGGGGAGTTCACACACATACACACACACACACACACACACATCTACAGATAAGCTTTTTTTCTTGGCCCCATAGAGTATAAGTTTTTTTAAAATTTTCTCCAAATAACAGAAAACTATTTTGTCTGCGCATTTCCTCTCATTAGAGAAAGAAAGAAAAAAGAAAACACTTGTTACAAGAATGCTTTGTCAAACAAAAAAAATCTGCATTGACACAAATCACTTCAAAAACTTTGTTAGAATTTAATTTTTTTCCCCTTCCATCCAATATCCTATATAGGTGTACAGAACTGGATGAATTTGAATTTTACCTTCTCCCTTCCCTTGAGGAGGTAAGGAGGCAAGTGGGGAAAAAAGACTGACAACCCATAGACTTTAAGATCTGACTCTTAAAGTCCACAAACTGTAAGATCTTGAAAATACACGTAAGGGTACATTAGCTATCCTGTTTGGTATTTTTCCTTTCCACTTTCTGTCATTTACTGAAATTACCAGAAGTAAAACCATATCTTCAGCATCCTGCCTTCATTTTTAATTCCTCCAGTTCTTTTTCTATTCCAAGACAAACTGAATTTTGGAAAAAAAAACAAACCAACTAATATATGTATCATCCCTCCCAATCTAGTTTTGACCTGGGGAAAAGGATGAAACAAGCTGTAAGTTCACATATGAAATGGAATACCTTTAAAACCAGAGAAGTTACTTCCTTGCAGCTAATGAAGTCCAGGGGTTAGAAGTACCTGGCCTAGCATTACTGAGGAGAGCCCAGTTGTACTTTCTAGCACCCCCTTTGAAAATGAGGGAGAGTTGCCTTTGATAAAGACTCTGTTAAAGGAAGAAGCAAGGCACTTCTTCCCGGACCCAGAGATCCTGAGTTATTTCATCACTTAGCAAGATTCTCACTGGAATCCTATACTGAGATCCCTCTCCCATGTCTCTATGCAGCATCATTTACTCAATTCCACCCACACATCCCCAGCTCATTGAGTCCTAAGACTGTGAGAACCTGGAGAGGCCAGCAGCCCATCCCCCAACTGCTGAGCCAATATTCCAATTAAAATGATGAAAACTTTTGGTTTCTCTTTGCTTTGTCACCACCTAGTGCCTCCAGTCTCTGTGTCCCGGGTGTGGTCCTTAAAATATAGACCGATAGAATGAGAAGGGAACATAGAGGTCCCCTGGTCCATATCTTAATTGATTAGTGGGAGAAGAATGGGGGAGGTATCACCAAACTTTCCCAGAGTTGATCTTAAGGCCTTTGTCTTGATCCCGAGCGTACTCTGTACTACTCAGTTGAGGGAGCAAGAAACAAATTGAAATTGTGTCTTTAAGGAAAAGTCTGGTCTCTGAAACTCCCTCAAACCAAGTTGAGTCAAAGTAGAAAACAGCCATGTTTCAACTTAATGAAGTGTTTGAAACCTTTGTGATCTTTTGAAGCCAATTTGATCAGGCAAGGCCTCCCTAGACTTCAAAGATTTTCCCATGCAGAAAGACTTGCCTTGCCTCACCTCCACTGCTCCCCCTCGATATCTTCTCCTTTGGTGGAATGATGCCTGGTGCTGGTTGCTGTCACCTTGTGGAAAGGATAGCCTGCTTTGAATATAACCCTGCCATCCAAGTAAATGAATGCATTTACATAATAGCTTTAATATGCAAATGAGAAAGTGAGGGGGTCAGTTCCCAGGGTCACCTGGGGCTCCTCTAAGCTCTGTTAGTTTCTTTGCTTACAGTACTCGGCTGAATTCTATCCATTTCCAGTGATGTACTGTAAGAAATTGGGCAGAAGGTGCCCCCAGCTAAGGGTGGTCAGCAGCAGCTGCAGCATGCTCTTCTCCATTATCCTGCTTGCCAATCTAGAGCAGTACCACTGCATCATTTCTCTCCATGCCCCCAAGCGCCCCAAGTAGGAAGGCTCACTGGCTCTCTCTTCTTTTGTGGAATATATAAAATAAGGCCATAGGATGGTGGAGGGCAACTATTTATTATTAGATGTCCATGCAGTCTGAGAGGCAGACTGTCTTTACTTTATGGCCTGAGGCTACATTCTTTCCAGAACCAGATGGCGGGGGGAGGGCAGGAGAGATGGTGGCCTGCAAAATCTTCCTCCTGCCTGGCATTTCCCTAGGCTAACATGCTCTCGGGTCCCAAAGACATGACCAGAAAACGATCGGACGTATCATAACAGATCGAGATGACACCTCATTTTCATTTTACGTCAAACCTGGTGGGCAAACTGCAAGAGCAGACAAGGGTGCTGCTTCAGCAGCGAGGGAGAGAGTGCTCCGTCCACTGCTGTCCAGTCCTTTAGTCAGTTTTCTATCCCTTTCTGTTCTTTGAATGACCACACCAGCCCAGTCAGTTAGTGATCCTAAAGTAAGAGCCCCAATTCCTCTTCAGACCACCAGGGTCCCAAACTCAGTCCAGAAAAAGTGGCTAAAGGCAGAAGGCATTCTCCTTCAGTAGCAAAAGCACTTATCAGGGTGCTTAGAACAATGCTACTGTCTAGTCGTGGTGACGGAGGAGTGAATAACCATTAAATTATGATGATTTTTGGGAGGCATCTGACATCGTTGTAGTTGTTTTTTTAAAAAAAATATAATCACTTCTCTGTCTTTACAAGGGTTAATGGCAGGGATTCCTCAGTCACCTTTGGGGTGAACTGATACTCCTCAGCAGCTCTCTCTGCTTCCGCCTTCTATTCTCTAAATTATTACCTCTTTTAGGATTTCATCTCACAGCCAGACCCCATTGTCTGTAATCCAATGAACACTTTTCTAAAGTTAAGGCTGTCTTTTTATAACACCCTTTTCCTATCTTGCTCACAGTCATTTCTTGACCACCTCTGACACTACCTGTGTGATCTTAGGCAAGTCACAACCTCCCTGAGCTTTTCTCATTTGTAAAAGGAGGGGAGTTGGCACAGATGGCCTCTGAGGGCCCTTCTGGTTCTTCAGCTATGACCTTGTCTTCCTCACTAACTTGAGCAGTCTTCCCTTCCATCCCATCTTTTTCCAACATTTTTAGTGACTTCCATATCGTGTGTTGATGGCCTTTCTAACACCCTGGCCTCAGTTTCTCCATTCCCTTGATTTCTTTATTATCCATCTCTGCACTACTGAAACCACCCCTTGGGTGTCATACTAGGGGTTATGCCTTAGACAATGTCATGCCTGGGGCTATTGCACCTGTCACCTCTTCATCACTCCAATGTCACACCTCCGACTTGACCATCTCTACAAACTGGTTCACTCCTAAGATTCTGACCCCTCTTGAATCACAGTCTCCTGTCCTTCCACTCTTCCCATGGCCTGACTCTTAGGTATCTATTTGTTCTTATTGTGACTGACTCTTTCTTATTCTCTTGATATACAAGACCACTTCCATCTTCATTTGACTTCCTGCTGTCTTGATGACTATAAGAACATTAGAGATTTTCAAGAAGAAACTCATTATGCCACTCATGGTTAGCAGTAGGATAGATTTATTGCAAGGAGAGGCAGAACAGTTCAGCCATTCAGCAACTCCTACTAAGGTGGTCAGCTACCTTCTTAGCTACTCTCCTTCCTCCCTCAGGATTACTTGGTTAATTAAAGTACAATTTAAACCAATGTCAGGTCATAACTTCTTCCTTGTACATGATCTGTCTTCCTGGTGCTTAGTTTTGTACTCCTAGAGACCCCAAGATAGAAAAATGAGGGACATGACCTTAACTGGGGGCATTATTACTGTCTTACATCCTAGCTGGAGAAGCACCTGGGAGAGGCAGAAATTGGCCCATGGGAGAGGCAAGGATTGGGGATCATGAAATCTTAACTTTAAGAGGGACTTGGGAAAGGTAAAGACCTGTGTCTGTCACAAGATATTTACAGTGAGAATATAGGACAATTGTCCTCCACGTTTACCTATGGTCAGCTATAGGGGATTTGTTGACTTCACATGTTTGTGGAGTTGTAATTCCATGAGGATAAATCATAACCCAGGAGAATAAGGGCCTCCACTTTTGTAGGCTGTCCTTTGGAATTGAAGAAAGTAACTATACCAAAAGGGTAAGATTAGTGTATTCATTCAATCCACAAACATTGATTTATTAAGCATCTACTTCTAACAACAACCACGAGCGTTTTAGTGCTTTATGGTTTGGAAAGCACTTTACAGATATGTTTTTATCCTCACCACAATCCTGGGAGGTAAGCGCTATTGTTATTCCTATTTTACAGGTAAGAGAACCTCGGCCCACCAGGGTTAAGTGACTTGCCTAGGGTCATATATCTAATTAACATCGGCTTCAGTTTTTTCATTTGTAAAATGAGAATAATAGTAGCCCCCCCTTCCCAGGGTGTTGTGAAGAAAAAATGAGCTCATGTTTATAAGGCACGTTGCAAACCTTCCAAGTGCTGTGTAAATGGGAGCTCTTACAATCAGAGGATGCCTGCATGACCTCGGCAGATCTGCTGAGCCCGTACAAAGTGGTGCTCTTGGAGCAACATGGCCAATTCAAGACATATGTCACCTCATGGGGGTGGGGAGGAGAGAAAAGAATGTGAGCATAAGCAGATTCTCCCCAAAAGGGGAACCTCCTGCCTTTGTATTTGTACTGGAAACAGCATTTCAGGGGAAAGGGGAGTGTTGCTATAGATGGGTGGTTCAAGGAGTGTTCAAGGGATTTTCTTGAATAGATGTACTCACCTGGAGTGAGCTAGTCAAACCTTTCCAATCTCAGGGCCAAGCTGTCAGTCACCTTTTGGTACTTAATCAGTCTTCCAAATTTACCATTAAATCCTGTCCCCTGTCCAGGACCTTGCTCCATCCATCAGTCAACCCTCTTGTGGTTTCTCTCTGCATTACCATTCATGGTCCTGTTCTCTCTATATATATTTATCATCATTTTTTTTCATCCACTGTGTGGATAGCCATCTTCTGTGTGAATTACTCTTCAATCATGATCTCCAACCCTAATCTCATAAACTTAGACTGTTAGAGCTGGAAGGGACCATCAAAGTAATCGAGATCCTCCCTTCATTTTAAAAAAGAGGAAACTGAGGAGTGAAGACAAGAGAAGCTATGAGTCGTCTCCAACGTCCCACAAATCACTCTTAAGGGGTAGACGCTGCCTGACCTTCTTCATGTGCCACTCTCCATGTTCCATATCCAATAAGTCCTGTTGAGTCTACCTTCTGCCTCAGTTCCCTCTGTATCTGCCCCCTGCTCCATTCCCTCCTCTTGCCAGGCTACTGCAATAGCCCCTCTCAGTAGGCTCCCATCCCAAGGTCTGGTTTCCTGACCTGGCCCACCAGCTACATTCCATGTTCCCCACAATTGTCAGAATAATCTTCCAAAGTCATAGATCTGGTCACAGGAACATAGATTTAGAGTTAGAAGGGATGTTGGAGGCCATGTGGACCAACCTTCTCATTTTCACATAACAAATGAGGCTCAGAAAGGATGAGTGACTTGCCCAATGTCACAAAGTCACCCAAGGTGAGATTAGAACATAGATCTAAGGACCTAGGAGCCCATGCTCTTTCCACTGTGACATCAGTTTCTTCCCATTCAGTCTTCTTAATGCCTTGGTCCATGAATTCATTTTTTAATATTTTGATGACTTTTTCAATATAATTGATTTCCTTTATAATCTAATGTATTTTATTTTTATGCATTTAAAGACATTATTATGAAAAGGAGTCTGGAGGCTTCACTAGACTGTCCAAGGGGATCCCTGACACAAAAAAGTTTAAGAATGCCTCTCTTCAACACTTAACTATTGCTAACTGAGTTCTGTCTAGAATTCTTATACCACATCCAAGGCTCCCCATCATCTTTCCTCAGTCTACTTTATCTCTTACCACTCCCCTACACACATTCTTTTCTCTAGCCAAACTCGTTTTTATGCTCCACTCCCCTATGCAGCTTCTCTTGAGCTCATAATTATCCCTCCAGGCCTTTGCTTAGGCCATTCCCTCCACTTGATATTCCCTCCTTTGATCTCAGCCTGTCCATCTGTAAAGGGTTTGTTCAACTGCAACCTCTTCCATGAAGTCTTCCTTCATCACTCCAGGTGGAAGAGATATTTCATTCTTCTAAACACCCTTAGCTTTTTGTGACCTTCATAGGGTACTTATCATATACAGTCCCATAATGTTGCATCTCTCCTATTAATGCACAAGCTCCTGGAGCACATCCCTGTTCTCCTATCTTATTCTTCTTGAAAGGAAGTGAGACATAACAAAAGAGGGCTGGATTTAGAGTCAAAATATCTGAGTTCAAATCTAGCACTACCACTTGCTATTCATTCATGTGACCTTGGACAAGTCACTTACAGTCTCTGGGCCTCAGTTTCCTTATCTGTAAAATGAGGTGGTGTGGATTAGATGACCTTTAAGGTACCTTCCAGCTCAAAAATCTGTGCCCTTATGATTTTTTTAATCTTTCAAAGCAAAGCATCTAGGCCAGGGTACTGCTTATTGTAAGCACTCAACAAGTTTGTTGAATGGACCATTGAAAATGAAAATTTCTTTTTCTTCTACATCCCCTTCTTATCCATCAAAGACAGGAAATTGCTGGACTGTGGCCTAATGCTAGTTCTCTGTCTCATCTCCATAAAACACACTCCTCTCCCTTGATTTCCTTTCCCACTCATCCAGAGCACCCTGAAATCCTCATTTGATCCTACCTCCCTCCTCCTGACAGGGCACATGCCTTCTAGGAGCAAGAGAATGTTACAAAGTTTGGCTCTCTAGACAGATGGTTCTTTCTTCAGAATGATTGCCATTGTGGAAATGCTCCATAGGGCCAGTGCTGGTGCAGGAGACAGCATTCAGACACTCCAAACAGGACCCCAAACTCCCCTCCTTCCTGGCTTCTGGTTCCAGTACTGGAACATCTTCTGGTTCCAGACCCAAGTCTAGCTTCAACAGAATCCAGCCCAAGGTCACAGAGATTATAAAGGGGAGCCTAACATTGGAAAAACTTATTTCCTGTGTTCAAATCTGGCCTCAGACACTATGTGACATTAGGCAAATCATGTAACTTTGTTTGCCTCAGTTTCTTCATTTGTAAAATGAGCTAGAAAAGAGAATGGCAAACCACTCCAATATCTTTGCCAAGAAAATCCCAGATGAGGTCATAAAGAGTTGGACACAGCTAAACAGCCAAATTTATTTTATATTAGATTTTGATTTTAATTTAACATTCTTAACATTAATCCTACCTTTCTCTTGTTGGACAGTCAGAAGTTCTTTCCAACATTAAACTGAAATCAAGTTCCCTATAACCTCCAGATCATAGATTTGGACTTGGAAGGGACCATAGTTGTTTAATCCAGTCCCTGTATTTTACAGATGAGCAAACTGAGGACTAGTGTGGTGAAGTAACCTCCTCAAGGTGGAAAAAATAAAATGTGAACCTATGTAAGAGAGAATTCTGAAGCCCTCTAGCATCAAATATTAGAATTGAATCTTAGAAACCATTTCTGTGTAGAACTGTAGCAACATGTTTGGTGAATCAAGTAGAGGTGACAGCAGTCCTCTGCCTCCAAACCCATTATCCTTTCCAGCACACCATGGCTCCTGGGTCTTATTGTAGACCCCACTCCACTGCAAGTAAATGGCCTAAGTTAAATCCCTCTTCCAGGTAAAAATGCTCAAACTATTTGAAGGGAATATATATATGTACTGTACTCAGTACACTCAGAATACTTCCCTCACTTCAACAACACCACCTTGAGTCCTTCACCGCCTGCTGACTGTCCTCTGATCATCCTGTCAGAGCTGAATACTAGATTCTGGCCAAAAGCCCTAAGGGACCTCAGGCCCTCCAGAGTGACCCCAAATCTCATTGGTTGTCTCTGGACCAGCTTCTACCTTGCCATCCAGTCTCAGGCCGGAGCCATCCTCAGGGACTGGCCCGGATGCTCCCTTTCCCCAGCCCACTCTATTCATTAGCTGCCTCTGTTTTTCCAACAAGCCTCATTTGGTTATCACTCTTGGATTTCTAACCTCTCCCCTCCAGCATCTCTGGCTCCTCTCTTCTCACTAGTGTTTCCAGCACCTCCCAAATTAGTATCATCTGTGAATTTCATTACTAAGATGTTTACCCGTTTTCTCCTGGCTCATTAGCGGAGGTGGAAGTGTAAGAGGCGCTCACTCTATTACGGCCTCGAGATAGACACAGAGCCTGTAACGGCCTCGGACTTAATGGAAACCCTACCAGACACAGGGCTATAGCTCTTCTGCAGAGACAGTAATGGCCTCTAGCTCAATAAAAATGTAGGGGGCCTAAGTAGACTTTAAAGTAGACAATTCTGGTGTATTTCCCAAAGGTGAGCTAGAGATAACTCAGATATAACCCCATACTGAGGAAGTGTAGCTAGGGCAGCTTCCCGTCCTATCAAGGCACAGCTGGACTTGTGTCCTTGGGGAGAACCTATGGAGGACCCTGGAAAGTAGCCTCATGTTTATATAAATGGACTCAAATGACAATTCTTCCTGCCATGGTAAGAAGTCGTATCTCTTCTGGAGGCCTCACTATGAAAAGGTCTTCTGCTTCTTCCCTGGGCTTTTATTAAGTACCTAGTGTGTACTAGGTACCATGCTAAGCAGTGGTTCAATTGGAGGGACGTATGTAAAGTGCTACAGACTCAAAACTGAGTTCTAAACCCTGACTGTGGCATTCATGGACCATGTCACCATAGGTAAAGTCGCTAAATGGCTCTTAACTTCAGTTTTCTCATCTGTAAAATGAGGGTGAGGTTAATAATGAATAACATCGTTTACTTCCCAGGGTTGTTAGACAGGTGAATCAATCCACAAGAATTTAAAGCATCACCTACCTATGTGCCAAACATTGTGCCAGGAGCTACAGAAGGAGAGGTAAGAACGAACCCTGTCTGTGAAGGGCTTCCATTCTGTTTGGGAGATATATATGTATGTATATACATACATACATATGTATGCATATATATATGTATGTATGTATGCCCAAAATGCATATGAATTAAATACAAGGCAATGGGGACTGGAGGGACAGCTAACAGCAGCAGGAGGGAATCAGGAAGGCCTTATATGGAAGGTGGTGTTTAAGCTGTGCTTTGAGGAAAACTAGAATTCCAAGAGATGGAGGTGTGCTCCAGGCATGGAGCACAGCCAGTGCAAAGGCATGGAGACTGGAGATAAGATTGTTATGGATGAGATCAGTTTAGTTGGACCACAGAGTGCATAGAGTTGTTGTTATTGTTTGTCCTTCATTCTCAAAGAGGACCAATGACATCACAAGGGTGATGTCTGTATAAAAGACTGGAAAAATACATTCAAGGCAAGTTATGAAGAGCTTTAAATGTCAAGTGGGGGAGTTTGTATTTGATCCTAGAGGGTGTGAGATAACCCACATAATGCCGGTGTTGTTGTCCAATGCTATATAAACGTCAGCCACGATGGTCATTGTGGTTTTTATTACAGGTGCCCTGGTTAAAGCATGGGATGGCTGAGGATAAATAGATTTTACTTGTCTGATGAACCTGGCAACGTGAGGTCAGCAGGGGCTTTTTGCCTTTTCGTTAATAATTCACCTACAATCAACTGCCTTGAGCAAGTTGTTCAGCATCTCTGAACCTCATTTTCCTAATCTGTAAAATGAGTGTGATACATACGGTAACTACCTCACAGGTTTGCTACGGGGGAAACTACAAGAGCACAGACCTTGGAGTTTGAATCCTGCCTCCAACACTGTGTGAACTTGGGCAAGACTTAGATCAGGAAGGGACCTTAGAATTCATGTAGCCCAACCTTCTCATTTTTCAATGAGGAAATTGAAATCCAGAGAAGTTGTGACTCATCTGAGGTCATATAGGTGACTTCTAGCAAGTGGCAGACCAGGCTTTAAACCCAACGTCTCTAACTACAACCCTAGCACTCTTTCTACTGTACCATAATGAGTGCTCTAAGCTTTAATTTCCTCGTTTGGAAAGTGAAGATTATAATACCTGTAGTACCTAATTTCACAGACTTATTGTAAGTTTGAAATAAGAGAGTGCATATAAAATCCTTTGCCAATTTTAAGGAAAATTCAGCTACTATTGGTAGTAGTAGTAGTAGTAGTAGTAGTAGTAGTAGTAGTAGTACTAGTACTAGTAGTACTAGTGCTAGTAGTAGTACTAGTAGCAGTAGTAACACTAACAAATGTTAAAGGTTAGTTGGTTGGTTGGTTTATTTCACAGACATACAAAAATGAGCTCAGTACAATAGCTTTGTAGACCTTCGATTTGGTAGACAGTCTAATACCTCTTCTCTCCCACACTTTTCTTCGAAGTCTGAACTAATTCTGGCAATGCATGCATCGACATCATCATCTTTGTGTACATCCCTGGAATATATACTATCAAGGTAAGTGAATGAACTTATTATCCACCAGCATTCAGAATTTCTCCATTTGTTGTAACTTACTGTTCCATGTATAGATGGTATGGTGCTGACTGGTAGAGAACATGTGCTTTCTTGGTGTTAAATATTAGGCCAAAATTAGGAAAAGCAGCAGAGAATCAATCCATTAACGGAAAAAAAAAAATATACATATATATATATATACACACACATATATATTTGTATCTGTCTCTTTCCATGAAGAGAGATTGTGATAGATTACATATAGATTGATAGATAGGTAGGTAGATGGATGGATAGACAGACAGACAGCATATTGCAAAAATCTTAGAATGGTCTGCACTAAAAATTTTGGAATACACTGTATATGATATCCTCAAGTCAAATCAACTACATTTATTAAGAATTTACTGTGTTCCAGGCATTGTGTTAAATCCTGAGGATTAAAAAGAAAGATGAAAACAGTCTCATCCCCCACCCAACCCCCCCAAGGATCTCACGATCTAATAGGGGATATTGTTAATACTGGAGCAGACCTAGTGGTTGTCAGTGGACACTGCCAACAAAATGGGCACCTACAAGCTGGTCATTATCTCTAGGCACCAGGGCAACCAAGTTTCTTGTTCTGGTCTAGATTTAGAACTAGACCAGGAAATGTTATTTAGGAAAGACTGGACCGGGATTGTTCCTTCAGTGTTTGACCTTGGATGTCACCTACCCATGAAATCATCATAGAACATGGCATTCTGTCTCCCAGAGAGCCTGAGGCAGCCCTTACCTCTCAGCATTAATGAGGTCCTGATTCTTTTCCCCTCAGTAGATTGTAAATTCATCAAGATCAAGGCCTGTGTCATTTTTATTGTATCTATTATAGAATCAAAGTATCTCAGAGTTGGAAGGGACCTTAGAGGCCATCTTGTATGTCCTACCACAAACCATCCATCCAGCCTCCTCCTAAGAACCATCTATCATGTCCTGAGGCAACAGCTCATTCTACCTTTACTTCAGAGAATCAGAGCTGTCGAGCTGGAAGAGTCCATCTAGCTCAGTCCTACCATTTCATAGATGAGGAAACTGAGGTTCTGAAAAGTGAAGTGATTTGCTGAAACTCATACAGGGCATGAGCGACATACAGGACAGCTCCAGTCTTTGGGAAATGTTTCTTCACATTAAGTTGAAATCTGCCCCCCTGAAAACGTTCTCTCATTGTTCTCAGTTCTGCTCTTTGGGGCCAAGTGGAACAAGACTCTTCTGTCTTCCACACCACAGCCCTTCAAACATTTGGAGATGGCTCTCGTTCCCCAGTGCCCCTTTGCTTCTTTAGCATCGCTGAACAGCTCCAAGTCCTTCAGCTGCTCTCCCTATGGCATGAGGTCAAGGTCCTTCATCATTCTGAAGGTCCTTCCCTGGATACTGTCCCCTAATAAATATCCTTCCTAAAAGTCTCCCTGGCCTCCCAGCACAAAGCCTTGAATACCCAAGGTGTCCCAAAAGTCAAAGTGTGGTTTTAAACTTCGTTTTGGAAAATAAAGTATATATGCTTTACAAAAGTACATAAGCTTGACTTAAAATAGCGCCAAGACTTTTGAGACACCATGTATTTCAATGCCTAATAGATATTTATTTAATTGGATTAGATTGGTTTTTTAATGTAGCTCTTAATCCTCTTACCTAAAGGAGAGAGTATTGTGGGAATATGAAGACCCTCTCTGAATTCAAATCTGGTCTCAGGTACTTACTAGCTGTGTGACTCAAGCAAAGTTACTTAACCTCTACCTGCCTCAATTTCCTCATCTGTAAAGTGAGGTTAATAACAGCACTTATCCTCCAAAGTTATTGTGAAGATCCAATGAGATATTTGTAAAAACTCTTTGCAAATCTTAAACGTGCTAATAAATGCTAGTAATTACTGTGATGGTGATTATTACTGCTACATAAAATTCAAAGCTCTTATGCCAATATTCAAGACTCTCCCCAATCAAAATCCAACCGAAATTTCCAGTTTTATTTCATGTTAATCCCTTTCATAGATTTTTCCCATTTTACTTTGCCCCCTTTGTTAAGCTCTCTCTCTCATCCTTGTTCCTACAACAGGCTCCCACTCATCTCTAACTGTTGGAAGATAGGGCAGGAGGGAACAGAGGAGTGATTGTAACTTGGAATCACTTGGAGATGGAAGAGCTAGGAGGCTATTACAGTGATCCAAGGGAGAAGTAATGAAAGCCTGAACTAGAGTGGTGGCCTTGTGAGTGAAGGAAGAGATAGTCATGAAAAATATGGCAGGAGACTAGACAAAACTGTCCAGTTGATTCTCTTTGGGAAGTAAAGAAGAGAATGATTTGAGAGAGTTATTCCTGGATGACTGGGAGGGTGATCCTCCTATCTATAGAAATATGATACTTGGGAGGAAAGGCAGGTTTGTGGGGAAAGATAGAGAATCCAGTTTGAGATGTGCTGGGTTAAAGGCTCTAGCGCAGGAGTGATTAACCTAAGATTCATCAACTTGTTTTTAAATGTTGAGACAACTATTTTAATGTAATATGGACATGTAATAAGTATTTATAAGTATTAATATACTCTGGATTTATAACAGATTCTCAGGTCTCTGTAGTATTACGTATTTTATTTTATGTATCTATAAATATTATTCTGAGAAGAGGTCCATATGATTCAACAGATTTCCAAAAGGGTCCGTGACACTAAAAAGATTAAGAACCCTTGGTCTAGTGAGACATCCAATAGCCAGTTGAAACTGTGGACTTGGAGCTCAAGTAAGAGATTGACGCAGGTGATAGGAAGGGAAAGGAGTGCCTAATACTGGGGAAGGGGAAATATTCTTTCTCAAATGTCTGTTAAGATGTGATCCCATTGGGCATGCCAGGAGTTACCAGTGGGATGCATGTGAAATACATCTGAGTGACAACATGGTGTATTGGAAAGAAGTCTGGGTTTAACTTTATGGCATATGGGTACTAATCTTGCCTCTACCACTTGTTACATGTGTGCACACGTTACAGTTATCTTCCACATTGCAACTTTCTCCATCACAGTTTTGATATATTGTGGGTTGACAAAGAAATTAAATGGGAATCTTGGAGGAGTTTTGCAAAAGCTGCAGATGATACACAAAGTCCAGAAGACAGAAAAAGTTTAGAAACTCAGAAATGCATAAAATATATATATGGTATTATATAGTATCAACCTATTTTATCTTTTAATATCATAATAATTCAGACTTTTTCTCTAGTACAGAGGGAAGGTCAACAAATTGTACATAGATTTTCTGGATCATGGGGTCCTGCATCCCTAACTTCTGCGATGTGGAAAGGATAACTGTACTCCCCTTTTAGTCAAACTGGCCTTTTTGCCATTTCTCGTACACACCATTCCATTACCAGCATCCATGCCTTTGCGCAAACTCTTTCTTCTGCCTGGAATTTACTGCCTCCTCACTCTCCTTAGATTCCTTAGTTTCATTCAAAGTCCAGCTTTTGGATCATCCAACTCTACCCTCCAAGCTCCCACCTGCTACTGCCTCTTGTATTTTCTGTTTCATTCACTTATGCATGCAAATACTATCTCCCATGACACATGTAAACTCCTTGAAGGGAGAGATAATTTTCTTTGTCTTGGTTCCTAAAACATAGTAGAAACTTGATAAATGCTTGTTGATTGATAAGTTCATCAACTGACCTAGAGCAAATGAATTAATCTTTCTTCTTTCTTTCCCTCCATGGACTTTCTTCTCCATCTGTAAGATGAAGGGGTAGAAGGAAGGTCCCTTCCAGTTCTATATCTACAGGATAATTGGCTGAAAACTGTGCACTTGCAGCGATGATTGATTGTAAATGCATCTATGGGGAATGGACCTGAACCAAGTGTTGACTGGGACCAAAGAGACCAGGGTGAGGGATAGGGAATGTCAGAGGACCTTCTAAAGTAGGGGCATATGTGAATGAGAAGTTAGGGAGATGCAAAAGAGAAAAGATAATCTGATTGAGGGGACGTGGGCTGTGGCAGAAATGTACTGGAGGAACTCCAACGGACTTGCAACAGCAAATTGTTCAGTTTTCAATGTGATCATTTACATCTGGGAAATTGGCAGACATTACAAATCAGGGCTTGATTTTTTGTTTAGTTGATTGCCTGGATGTAAGAAAGTGATGAAGAAAATGTTAGTAATGGAAAGTAAGCTTTAAAATGTATCTTGGATCCAATTTCCCTACCCTCTCAGAGAACTAGTTGTTAAACACTTACCAGTACACTCCTGGCTGTGAGCCAAGGAATAGGTAGTGTTTGTGGATGGTGTTTAATCTTATATAATTATCTGTAAGGAATTCCAGAACCAGCTCAGGTTCTGAGGACATGATACTGCTTCACACTGAATATCAAGTTGTAACCAAATACTTATATCCTTAACCTTTCAAATGACTGCCTTGGAGGAAGGGGCAGAGATGATTACAGGGAAGGAGAGGTGGATTAACAGAGGCCACTACAGCTTATCTCTTTTAGTCCAGCATGGAAATCCAACATGGAAGTCTCCTTTAAATCCTAAAGGGGCTAAGAGAAAGGAAAAAATAAGACATTCCAACAAGTATGTACTAGTCAGTATTTGACAATTGATTCTCCCCCTAAAATGCAAGCTTGACACACTTTAAATTTAATATGGATTATTAACATCTTCTTCTTCACTTTTTAAAGTCTAGACAATCAACAAAGCCATAAATCAAGACCTGGTTTTCAGTGATCACTGATCTCTGAGATGTAAATGCTCACACTGAAAATTTAATAATTGGCTTTTCAGAATCAGTTTGAGCTGCTCCAGCTAATGATGCTAATTTGTGGTCACTCAGTGTCCAGTAGGAGAAGGAGGCTGGATTTAAGGTCAGGACCTGAGTTTGAATCCTGGCACTAGTATTTACTACCCTATGAACTTAAGCAAGTCTCTTCCTTAGTTTCCTCATCTGTAAAATGAGAGGGTTGGACCAGGTGACCTCTAAGGTCCCATCCCGCTCTGAGTTCTACTGTATGATTCAGGAAAGGTATTTTTGCCAACACACCCCTTTCTAACTGATCAGTGACTTTATTGTCTGAAAGTGATCAGTAGTTTTATTGTCACTTTTGTCGTAGAAACCAGTTCTTTAACTTGGGCACATCAACCCCACCTTTGGCTGAAACAACAAGTCGTATTTTGGCTTTTGTGAAGCTTTAGATCAAATGTAAGAGACGTGGTAAGAAAGCAAACTGTATTCCAGTGTGTAGCCAGTAATAAAAGACTGCTGACATTTATCTGAGGCTTGAGGGCTTACAAAGCACTTGCCATACATTTTCCTGTTTGGTCTTCATGAGACCCTGGGAAGTGGAGGAACACAGACCCAGGATTTCCCTAACATGGACACTGCCCTCAACAATGCAGAGAGCACCAGGGGTATGCCTCCTCATCCTTGGGAATCCGTACCTGTGTCCTTCCATGAATCCAGTACAGGAGATCTCCCCTCTAAGTCTTTTCCAATTTCACGGATATCAATTTTATACCTGGTCTATATGTTGATGTATTTGTACAAGCCTCCAAACACCTTTCACCCATGTCCTCTTCTCTCCACTCACCCTAATCCAGGCCCTCATTCCCTATTGCCTTAGACTCCAAATTGGTCAGCTCTCTTCCCACTCCAGTCCATCTTCCTCAAGGGTGACTGAGTGACATTCTGAAAGTCTAGCTCTGACCCTGTCACTACCCCTCCCCACCCAAGAAATTCCAGTGACTTCCTTTTCCTTCTAGGATCAAATAGAAACTCCTCTAGCATTTAAAACCCTTCAAATCTGGTTACTTCCTATCTTTCTAGTCTTCTTCCATATCACTCTTCTCCAAGTACTCTGTGGTTCAGGTATACGGGCCTCCTGGCTGTTCCTCACACTCTGCTCCATTTCCCACCTCCATGCTTTTGTACTGACTGAGCTTTTCTTTTTCCTCACCTCTGCCTCTTAATGCCCTTGGCTTCTTCAAGGCTCAGTTTAAATGCCATACCTTTTACAGGAGACCTTTCCTAGACTCTGACCTGTTAATGCTTTCCTTTCCATCCACCCTATATATCTTGTTTATACCCATTTATTCAAGTCTACCCCTACAAGAATGTTAGCTCCTTCAGGGCAGACTCTATTTTTACTACCTTAGTCTTAGCAGCTACCTTAGAGAGGTGGTACAGTAGACAGAACATGCGACCTGAACTCAGGAAGACTTGAGTTAAAGTTTAGCCTCAGACACTTACTAGTAAGCTTCGTGACCCTGGGCAAGTCGCTTAACTTCTTTTTGCCTCAGTATTCTCAACTAAAAATGGGGACAATAGTAGCACCTACCTCCTGAGGTGGGGTGGGAGTTGTGAGGATCAAATGAGATAGTAATTATAATATGATAATTATAAAGTACTGTGTAAAACTTAATGTGCTATAGAAATGCTGGCTATCATGATTATTGTGATCACCTGGTGCTGAATAAATATTTAATGAATGCTTATTGACCGACTGAATTTTTTCAGATGAGAAAGCTGAGACTCCGGGAGAAGTGAGTGAGCCAAGGAGAGCTGGTTATAGAATCTAGGTCTTCCGGCTCCAAATCCTGTCTTCTATCTACTACGACAGGGTTGTCACATTCAAGTAGAAACAGGGCCAGTAATCCATATGGAAGGGTCCCAGATGGTTGCTTAATTTAGTTTTACAATGAATTATGCTTAAATTATAAAATAAAATTATTTATTAATTTAGTTTTAAAATGTGATATTATCTATGTTTTATTGTATTTTTATTTATTTTATAAATATTTCCCAATTACATTTTGATCAGGATTGAGGTGAACTAGGAATGTTGTAGGCCTCATGAGATCTGAGGGCTGTGTGTTTGACACCTCTGCATTGTCATATTATATCCTGTATTATCCATGCTGAAGAGGAGAATCTGAAAAATAATGATAATAACAATAATCGCTAGCACGAATATAATGCTTACTACGTGACAGACACTGTGCTGAGTGCTTTACAAAAATTATCTCATTTGATTGTTTGATGCTTCTGAAGTAGGTGGTATTATTATCTCCATTTTATAGTTGAGGAAACTGAGGCAAATAGAGGTTAAGTGACTTGCCCAGGGTCACAGAGCTAGTAAGTATCTGAGGCTGGATTTGAATTCAAATCTTCCTGACTCCAGACCCAATACTCTATCCACTGCACCACCTAATTAAAATAATAATAAAAATTGTCAGTATTAATACAGCACTTTTAATTTTCAAAGTGCTTCATATATATATATTATCACATACAATCCTCATAAGAACCCTACCAGAGGTAGATGCTGTTACCATTCCCATTTTTCAAATAAGGAAACTGAGGCTAAGAGCTGTTAAATGACTTGTCCATAACCACACAGCTAATAGGTGTTGAAAGCAGAATTTGAACCCAGGTCTTTCTCACTTTAAGTTCAGTGCTCTTTCCACTATTCCACACTGCCTCTAATTAGCTACACATATGTGGAAAGTGCTAGATGGGAAAATAAGTTCTGTTTTAGAGAAAATAAATGTGGAGATTATAAGAACATTTCTCTCTTTGTTTTTTACATTGTTTCTTAGCTGGCTCATGCTAGAACAAATATAACACATTTTCTGTTTATAGGTGACAATACTTTCACTGTTCACTTTTGGAAGCTGTCCTTGGGAATAAATGCATCACCTTGGAATGACTCCGAGAGTATTAAAGCCCAATTCCACTTATAAATATCCAATGGAACCCTGGCAAGCTTGCATAGGATCCTGGGGTTCCAGGGAATATAGTTTGAAAAAAGCCTGCTCTAATCCAAAGGAGCAATAATAATGCTAGGAATTAATTCCAGGGCATTAGGGTGGAGGATCAGACCAGGTCAGTGGGAGTTATTCTGAGACAGAGCCCCATAACTGGCTCCCTGGGAGAGAGGCCCTTTCAAATGCTCTGCAGAATTTCATCCATCCCCTAGGGGAATTTGACCTTTGCTGTCAGAACTTTTTTAGCCTAGGTTGAAGGAAATGAGCCCCATGCTATGTGTATGTCTAGTCATCTGGTAGGGGAAAGTGAGAGGAGCTAGGGTTTGGAGGAAGTGGGAGAGGAGGTCAGAGGTTAGGAGGGGGAGGGCAGGGAGGAAGGAATGGCAGATGCCAATGTAGATGAGAGCAGTGACTAAAATTAAACCTGACTGCTCAAATACCTAACGCCTAGTGAAAGGGGGATTTAGTTGGGTACTTAGGGGTAGGAGGGAAAGATAGGAAGTACGTCCAGGAGAAGAGAGTTTTGAAGTGTCTTTAGAATTAATCTAGTCCCTCCCCTGTCTCCCTGCCCCTACACACTCACACCCATGTATAAATGCCCTCTAGCACGTCTTTACAAAGCCATCACAGCCTTTGCTGGAGTACATCCAGTTATAGAAAACTCAGTGCCTCTGGAGGCAGCTCCTTCCGTTGTTGGACAGCGACTAAGAAGTTCATCCTTATACTGAGCTGAAATCTGCTTCCCTGTAACTTCCATCCACTGGTGTTAGTTCTGCCCTCTAGAGTTGTACAAAGTAAATCTTATCCCTCTGGAAGAAGGAGGAAAATAGTGGGTAAGATAAGAGCAACCTATCCATCTCTGGTATGATCTGTCTGTCGGGTGCTTTGAGATATGGCTTCTCCTTTTGCACTGATCTCAAAAGGTAAATAATATGTAAGCTCCTTAAAGGCAGGGACAGTTATTTATCACCTATCAGTAGATATGTCAGGGGAAGGGGAAGGGGAAGGGAATAAGCATCTCTATAGCCCCAACTACACTTCAGGTACTGGTTTAAGTGCTTTATAAATAGTATCTCATTTAATCAAACAAATGCTTGCAGAATTAACTTAAATGTATGAATAAGGCAGCTAACCAACAGAGACCCCAGATTCTGTCTACAGTCTTCTATGAGGTTAGTTATTCCAGAACACAAAAGGGAAAAGCCATCTTGGCTCGGGGAGCCATTCCCCACAACCTGGAAGTATTCTGTGGAAGTATTTACTCCCTGCCTCTTCACTATACTTAGATATCAACTGCACCAAAACACACCAACCAAGTCCAGCAGTCCTGCAGTGGCCAATTTCCATTCAAATGATGAATATATAGCAATTGGAGCATCCTTCATCTTTTACATGGGGTCCCAGAATGGCTAGCCCAGGGCTTCAAAGTATTCTATGCCTCTATTTCCTCTCAAAACCTTAATTTATGAGCCCTAACTGGTGTGTGTGTGTGTGTGTGTGTGCATGTGCGCCCACGCGTGTGTGTGTGTGTGTGTGTGTGTGTGTTAGTAATCAGCCACAGGAAACAATTAGCTCAAAGTAAAGGCATTTAATGAAGAAACTAACGAGAAAAGTCACAGGAGAACATTACCCTCATCCACAGAAACCTGGGACATGATCCTCCACCAAAAACTACAGAGCAGAGAGAGTATTTGGGAGATCAAGAGTGAGGAATATACATTTAGGGAGTATGTATACATAGGCACAAGTATGGAAGACCAGAATTAAACCCTTTGATAATCTATGGCCATCAATGTCTTCTAGTGATGTCACATTGAACTCAATGGGCCGGATCCTTCACAGTGTCTTGTTTCTCTGTTCTCTGGGCAGTTCTGTGGTAAAGTGGTAAAGGTGCCTGAGGGCTCTCACCTCCATTGTCCTTGCATAATGGTTAGAACCTCTTCCTCTTAAACACAGGTTGGTAGCTCTCTAGTGCCACCAGACTCTGCTAATGAAGCCAAGCACAGTGCCCCCAGCCTAAGACTGTCTTTTCTTTCTAACTCCCAGCTCTAGAAGGAGATCCTCAAACCCCACCATTCCAGAACACTACCTTCATTAGGATTAGACATTGCCAGGATCTTCCCTGGTTTAGCATGGAGATGAATTTGCATCAGACAGGAACATAAGTGAAAGGTAGGCTATGGAGGCAAAACCCCTGGGTTCCCAGTCCAACTGTCTGCCATTCCAAACCTCAATACTGTATGTCTTTCAGCAGCTGCTTTGGTGCTGCATTTTGAAAACCAAAGGGAAAATCTCATAATCTCACAACAAACATAGTTGTGTTGAACAATAACTTTTGTGGATCTCCTTTCTTCATCAGGGACAATTTCAGTCCTGTCTCCCCATATGAGGTGCACTTATGGGGTCCCAGTGGCATTACAGGTCCTCACCTTGGAGGAAGCCAAAGAGCATATTACTCCCTGAGACCTTCAATCTAATCTTTCAGTGGCATTGCATCATCCACCTTATGGATCCTTGGCTTTTGTCAAAAACTAGAGGGCAATGAATAGGATTTATTCAAGCTAGACGAGAGTGTTACCCCTTATCGCATCAATCCCAAAAGCTGTGCGTGAATTCCTATAGGCAGAACATATCCAGAAAAAGAAGAAAAAAAAAACCAATAGGTGCAAACAGGTGATCTCACTAATTATCACCATCTGGATAAATAAAAAGACTTTTTTTAAAAAAAAAGAATGTGACAGAAATGATTTTCCCTCTTCTTTGTTATGTTTTTATTTCTGGTGACTTAAATATTGTATTTGGATTGGGTTAAATACAGACGCTCTCCAACCACAAACATTATGGGTGGGAAAACTAGCATGATGGGATTTGTGGGTGAAGACTGATGCATCTAGGTAGGAATTAAAAAGAATGTGCATGTTAAGTACCCAGAAGCACTTTACTACTTCAGAGCGCAGTTAAGTCCCCCTCTTCTCCCATTGAATAAAAGGGAAAACAGAGGGAAAGAAGTGGGATGACTTGTCCAAGATCATGCAGCCCTTCAGAAATGAAGTTGATGGGAGAACCTGTGTCTCCTACTTTAATCATAACAAGTCCAAATCTCCATATGGGAGAGTCTGTGGCTGCAGTCCACGTTAGGGTGAATGGTTGGATGATGGCTCCTAGATTTCCTTTTTATCAGACAGTGGAAGTCAGGAGCATAAGGAACAACCTGGGACAGCATAGCAGGATCTTCCCCAATATGGCTTGACTTTCTCAGACAAGCCCCTTTTTTCCCTTCTTCAACGCATTCTCCCAGTGAATGCATGTTCGGGCTTACACCTTCATCTCATCTTCCAGATAAATTAAAGTCCCAGGAGGCTTTGTTTTTGTCCTCTGAGTATGAACCACCACCTGATCTTTTGAGGATCTGGCTCCAGGGCAGGGACTAATTCTGTCTTCAAGTCCTATGATAAAGGGCTGAGTATCCATTCTCTGTGACCAGAGGATGTTGATAACTCTGGGAAGGGAACAATTATATGGTCAAACTTTTCAAAGAAAAGCTTGGAGAGGTAGTGGAGGACTTGGATGATCTCTGGGGGTGATTTGCCCACAGGGAGCCTGTGGGAAACCTAATTGTCATCTCACAATAGTATCTACATTGCCTTGGAAAGGACCTTAGAGACCAACACCTTGTCTCATCTATATCTGATAAGGAATCCTATCTTCAAGATCCCCTGCAAGGGATCTGGCAGCCTCCACCCGAAGGCTTCCAAGTAATGAGAAAGTCCCTTCTCATTCTGCATAGTCCATTTCATTGTTAGGAAGTTTTTGTTTTTTGTTTTTCATATCCTGAACCAAAATCTACCTTATGAAAGTTTTACCTCTTGTTTCTGGTTCTCCCCTATGGAGTTAAGCAGAAGAATTCTAATACCTTTTGCACATAACAAGATTTTGAATACTTTAAATGCCACACAGGTCAATTTTCATGTTTATCTTATAATTGGGAACCACAGAAATTTACTGAGCAGGGTAGTATAATAGTCAGAGGGAGGGTTTTAGGAATGGCATGTTGATAGGTGTATAAAGGGTAGATTGAAGAGGGCCAAAGACTGGAGGCAAGAAGACCACTTAAGGAGGTTATCTCCAGGAAAGAAGTGATGAGGGCATGAAGTAGGGTGGTAGATAAAAGAGGATAGATGTGAGAGGATGTGGAGATAGAATGAACGAAGTCTGGCAACTGATCGAATATGGAAATAAAGGAAAGTATTGACTTGAGGAAGATGCAAAGATTGGGAATCTGAATAACTGGATGAATGTAATAGGAAGGTTAGGAAGAGAGATGGGTTTGGTGGAAAAGATAATGAGTTCTCTTTGGGGAATGTTGAGTTTCAGATGCCTATGGGACATCCATTTGGGAATATTCAACAGGCACTTAATTGGTGATGTGGAACTAGAGCTCAGGAGAGAGGCAAGGGCAGGATATATAGATCTAGGAATTATTAATAGTAATTGAACTCATGGCAGCTGATGAGAATACTATTTGAGAGAACATAGAGAGAAAAGATATGAAGGCCAAAGCCTTGGGGGCCACTCCATAGTTAGTGGTGTGATCTTGATAAAGACCTAGCAAAGAAGATTAAGAAGGAATGGCCAGATTAATATCAGGAGAAGTAAAAGAGTCTTGAAAATCCAGAGAGGAGAGGGTATACATGCGAATAATTTAAAGGTGTCAGATGCTACATAGAGGTCAAGCAAAGATGAGAAAAGATTATTGGATTTAACAGTTGAGATCACTAAAGAAGGAGGAGGAGAAAGGTTAGTAGCAACGATGATTTTTAACCAGGTCTTCCAACTAGCTTAAGAGACATTGTGATCTGGAAACTGGGCAGACTGGAAGCATAATGAGACTCCTGGATGGCATTCCTGTCTCAAGAGATTCAGCAGGTGATACTGATAAAGTCCTTTCCCTTCTCTGGGCTTCTAGGAACCTACTAATCTTAGAGGATTAATTACTTTCAGAGCTTATATTAGGAATGGTTACTAGACCTTTAGGTCACAGACTGGAGGGAAATCTTCATGTTACATAAATTGAGGTTTGGTTTTTGCCTGAATTAACCACCCACAGCTTTCATCACTGTAAAGGTCTATGCCATCAAGTTCTCATCAGAAAGAGGTGCTAGAGGGTTCAAAGGGCAGCTTCATTGACCAATTCTTCCAAAATTCACCAGGTCATTCAAGAAACCCAGACTGATCCTCTCCACTTTTCAGATGGGGAAACTGAACCACAAAGAAGCGAAGGATTTTAATTTGGGATGATGACAAAGCTTACTCAGAGTTGCTGAGGCTATTTTCATTCCATGTTTAATGATAGACCTTTGATTATGTATCATTTCCTCCTGATACAAAAACTGCTAATAGTGCCTGAGACTCCAGGCCAAGGTTGGGAGAGGCTGCAAATTCAGCTAATAGGGTATCCCTGGGAACAGGTGTCTACAATCAGTTTGACCCTAGATCAGTCAGTGAAGGTGTAACTATTTCCTGGCGACTAGCCACAAAGACTGGCAGTTAATTGTCCCCTTCCCCGCCATAAGCTTATGCACATGCTTCTCCAGCTCACTCCCCTGTTCTTTTCACTCTAGAAGAACTTTGGGAGAAAGAGAATGTAGGACAGCTTCAGTCATGGAAAGAGGAATTGTCTGAAAGTCAAGAGTCCAGGGTGCTCGTAAATGGGAAAGTTATTTTGTCCTTCTCTGACTACACTTCCTTACCTGTAAAATGAGGGGATTTAACTAGAATAATCTATAAAGGTTCCTTCCTGCTGTAACAATTTTTATGAGGGACTGAGTTAGAGTCAAACTGTATTGCTTTCCTTCTCTCACTCCCAGGTAGAGCTGCTCGGATATTTCAAGGAGATGAGAGGTATGATTCTCAGCTGAGAGGAGAGGATGAGGAGGAACTAGGGGAGTTCTGAGAAAAGTTAGAAAGGTGGGGAGTGAGGTGGTGAGTTAATTAGGGAAGTATAGAAGAATTGCCTTTTCCCCGAAGATCAAAGGACATGAACAAACAAGTCTCAAAAGAAAAATCGAAAAGTTCTACCACACCTACAACATTTTTTCATATTAAAAATACTGCAACTCACTAAGAGTAAAAAATGCAAATCAAAACAACCCTGAGGTTTCACCTGCAAATTGGAAGAAATGAAAAAAGTGGGCAACAGTCAATGTTGGAGAGGTTGTAGAAAGTACATGGAAATATTGTTGGTGGAGTGTGACATGGTACAACCATTTTGGAAAGCAATTTGGAATTATGCAAAGAAAGTGTCCATACCCTTTGAACCAGAGACTCTATTACTGGATTTATACTCTAAGTAAGTCATAAATAAGAAGAATATCCCCATTTAATCCAAAAATATTCATAATAGCACTTTTTGTGAAAGCAAAGAATTCGAAGTAAAATTGGGGAATGGCTAAACAAACTGTGGTAATAAGTATAATGAAATATTACCGTGCTATAAGAAATGATGCATGTGTGGGAAAATTGGAACACTAATGCAGTATTGGTGGAGTTGTGAACTGATCCAACCATTCTGGAGAACGATTTGGAACTATGTCCAAAAGGCTATAAAACTGTGCATACTCTTTGATCCAGCAATACCACTGCTGTGAGACCACTTTGAGACCACTGTGTCTCAAAGAGATCATAAAAAAGAGAAAAGGACCTACATGTGCAAAAATATCTTATCAGTCTTATATCCAAAGGTTACTAGGAAGTGGTGACCATAGATACGTAAGTTACAAGCTCTCTGATCTTGAATTTTCTCATTTATAAAATAAGAATAAAAATACTTTTAGACAATAAACATTTATTAAATGCTTACCATATGCCAGGTACTGTGTTAAGTACTGAGGACACAGAGAAAGAAAACACAGCCCCTATCCCCGGGAGCTCACAGTAAAATGGGAGAGACAACATCCAAACAAGCTACATATAAGCTATATGCAGTACAAAATGAGAGGCAGTACTTCCTTCCTTCCTTCCTTCCTTCCTTCCTTCCTTCCTTCCTTCCTTCCTTCCTTCCTTCCTTCCTTCCTTCCATCTTTCCTTTCTTTTTTCTTTTCTTTTATTCAAGTCTTCTTGTACAAAATGACTAATATGGAAATGTCTTGCATGATTGTACATGTATAAACTACATTGGATTGCTTACCATCTCAGGGAGGGGAGAGGGGAGGAAGGGAAGGAGGGATAGAATTTGGAACTCAAAACTTAAACAATTTTAAAAGTTGTTTTAATGTATAATTGGGGGAAAATAAAATATCATATATATGATATTTTTATATATATAAACAAATGACTTTAAAAGCCAAACAGAAGAGTTTATATTTTATAATATTATTTATATTAATATTATATATAACTAAATATTATAAACAATAATATTTAAATATAAACTATTTCATATTTAATCCTAGAAGTAGGGGATGACATAGCTCCAACCTCACAGGGCTATTGTGAAGCTGAAATGAGATCATTTATGTAAAAGGCTTTCCAGACTTTGAAGTTCTAGACAAATGTCACTGAACATTATTAATGCAATCTAGCATTGCTTTAGCTCTTTTGGCATCCATATCACATTACTGGCTCATATTGAGTTTATATTTAATTCAAACTGCCCATGTTTTGGTTTTTTTTAAGTGTGAACTGCTATTAAGCCAGGTCACCTCTACCCTATGGTTGTGAAATTTGTTCTTTTTGGTCTAAAGGCAGGATATCCCATTCATTCTTTTTTTTGAGAGGCACAGTTATGTCCAGTGGAGTACAATGCACTCTACTATACTCCTCAGTGGCTTAGGGGCTAGTTTTGGAAGGACAGGGTCTGAGTTTGAATCCTGCCTCTCCCGCTTACTATCTGTGTGAGCCTTCAACAAACCTTTTCACTCCTCTGGGCCTCAATTTCCTCATATGAAAGAAGAAGGTGTTGGACTATGTACTCTTCAAAGTCCTTTCCAGTGCCAGGTCTGTGATCCTTGTTAAAATTTCATCTTGTTATTTTGGACTTA
Source organism: Notamacropus eugenii (assembly GCF_028372415.1). Taxonomy (NCBI): domain Eukaryota; kingdom Metazoa; phylum Chordata; class Mammalia; order Diprotodontia; family Macropodidae; genus Notamacropus; species Notamacropus eugenii. The sequence goes on from NC_092874.1 coordinate 117,252,722, forward strand.
TCATCCCAAGCTATCAAGATGTTTTAGAACCTTGACTCCGTCATGTATTAGCAATCTCTCCCTGCTTCTTGTCATCTGCAAATTTTATAAGCATGCCTTCTATAACTTCATCTAAGTCCTTGATTAAAATTTGAACAGGACAGGACCAAGGACAGAGCCTTTCCATAAACTGCTGGAGCTCTCCTTCACTCCAGTGTGAGGCATCCTGAACCACTGCAACTGAGCCAGCAAGAACTAGCTGTGGTAACAATGGCAGTCCAAGATAAGGTTTCCTCAGAGTTTGGGTTTGAGCTGAGAAAGGAGTCCACAATCACTGCCTGTGTGACAGTGACGGGGAACGATTGCACCTGCAACCAGAGAGACCTGGGTTTGAATCCTGCCTCCAGTACTTACTGTATGACCTCAGGCAAATGCTTTTAGCCTCAATTTCCTCTGCTTTAAAATAGGAATTATAGCAGCGCCTGCCTTGCAGGAGAGTTGTAAGGATCAAAAGAGATAACGTATGGAAAGCATTTTGCAAATCCTAAAGTCCTATATAAATAGAAATTGTTGTTGTTGTTTTGGATCAAGTCTGTGATTTCATTGGTAGAGAGAACTTGATAAAGAAACGCCCTCTGCTAATGCATATCAACAACCTCCTCTGTAATTTGTCATGTTAGAGAGTCATTATTCATTTCAAGACTGTTTGTTGAGCACGGGTGCTCAGCAGAGGTAGGGAAGGTGCTGGACAATGTACCCTCTAAGATCCTTTCCAGTGGAAAGTCTATGATCCTTGTTCAAATTTCATCTTCTTATTTTGGGTCCATCCTCCCAGGGTCACCCTGAGTCACCTTTGTTCCTCAGATTTCTTACCACTATAAGGCAAGTAGCACTTTGACATCTGCTTCTGAAAGGGGATGATGGTTTTCCCCAGAATGTCCGGATGCTTAGTTGGATGGATGGCAGAAACTACCTCAGTATGGTTGTTCAGTTTGGATTCTTAAGCCACTGAGGAGTATTCCCTGATCGTGGTCATTAGCTGCCCACAGCAAGATGATATTGGGCTAATGAGTTAAATATATAGGGGCTTTTTTTTTGTTTTAATACCAAGTATCTATTGATGGATTGAAGAATACAATTTCATGGAATAGTAAGGCACAATGGTGGATTAAAACAGTTTTCTATGCAGCCAAAGGGGAAAATGCATTTTCCCCCTTAAAAACCTTAAATATGCAAGTTGTGAAGTCACTAAAGTACCTCTCTAACAGATCAATTTGGACAATTCTTTCCTTTTATTACAATTCCCATATTCCATCATATGAGCAGTAATCTAGGTTCTTTCCTTCATGAGAAAGTCACTGGCAATTTGCATCTATATTGCCCCACCTGACCAGCTTCTTACCCTACCTCACTTTTCCTACTGGCATTCTGATTCAGGATAGGTCAGCAAGATACCTTCCCAAAGACTCTCATGTATACCTTGATCAGTCTTCTGTTACAAATAGGCAGGTAAGGAAAATGCCAGTCCAGGGCAGATGCAGAAATGAATCAACTCATACAACAGCTAGCATGGCACAGCCTGATTCAGGGAAGTCTCAGTTCAGCTGACTTTGGCAGGGACATTGCCCTGGCTTTTTTCAAAGGCCTAAAAACCCCCCTCAGGATGTGCAATCAGCGCCAGACCCCTGGTTTCTGAAGAATCAGCAGCAGTATATAGGAGGATTTAGGAAGCTAGTTATCCAGGAGGCTAACTTTGCAATACATTCTTGGACCTGTGACATGAGCTGACTACGAATTCCAGTATAATCATTTGCAAATGTCAATTTTAAAGAGAATATGAAAACTTCAAGCTACTGAGGGCAATGTTAAAATCTCTTGGTCTGGGGTAAGTCAGGCATTTCTTTAACACTAGTTTGTCTGCTTGGACACTCAAAGTATAAGATACTTTAGTGTAGTAATATCAAAGTCTAAACCATGCTGTAGGTGTCAATACCAAGGATTGCAGAGGGCACTCAGCCTACCTCCCTTTCCAAGGAGCTGTGAGAAATCTCACATACATATTGCCACAGATGCCATCCTATTAATACCTGCCCCAAAATCAAGCATGCTTCTAGGTGGATGTCCAGTTTCTGAAGGGTAAATACTGTACTAACAAGAGTAATCTTACAGGTCAGAGACCAGAGGCGAGGTGACCAAAGCAAGCATACCCAGAGGGCTTGATCTCCACCTCTCACCTTGGCCAATCAATTTCAGGAAGGATACCTCCATCCTATAGTCTTTCAACTCCAACACTGAGTGTTGAGTCCACAGATGTTCCCATTCTTTGAGGAAGAGTGGTAGGTACCCAGAAGTTCGTAGGGAGACAATGTCCTAGAGTCCTAGTGAAGAGTAGAAGGTGATTAAAAACCATCAAGCCAGAACAAATCAGAGAAGTGAAAATGTGGTAGGCGTAGTAGAAAAGAAGAGCAAGATATGGTGCCTCTCAATGAAAAGGAACACTGAGACTCAAGAATGGGCTGTGCAATTACATATGTGGGGGTGGAGACATTAAAGAAAGTCAAGGAGGCATGCTAAACCCTGACTAGGACATGTGCATGGCTCCAGTTTCCATCCACAGAAGAGGCTTTGCTGGCACTTTGGGGATGGGGGATGGGTGGGAGTGCTTCCCTCCCTCCCTTTCTCAAACTGATGGATTTAGAGCTGACAGCAGCACAAAAAGGAAAGGCAATATTGATAAATGGAGAACTGCTGGAGGGAAAAACTGAAGCGAGCAGGAGAACGCAGGTGTACCATTCATTCCTTAGAGCCCTGCTTCTCACACCAAGACTGGCAGGTGTGTGCTCCCACAAACAGGGCAGGGTTTGTCATGCAACAGCAGCAGCTCTTGGGGAGAGAAGGTGCTCTGAAGGGAGAGAGGAAAGGATTCAACTTCTGCTGAACTGAATGTAGGGGGAGGGACTTTGGGGGGGAGATGTGGGTTGGATTAGATGATCTTTGAGAGCTTTTCTAACTGGGATTTTGTGGGCCACTCTGTATATCAAAGACAAATTCAAGGTCTGAATTCCATGTTATAGCGTACATAACAACCACCACCACCAATTACCATCAACAACAACCACAAGAAGTGACATTTATATAGTGCTATGAAGGTCTGCAAAACACTTTATATCTGCTAACTAACTCATTTGGTCGTCAGGACAGCCTGTGAGATAAGTGCTATTATTTACCCATTTTACAGATGAGGAACCAGAGGTTGGGAGAGGTTAAGCAACTTTCCCAGGGTCAAACAGCTAGTAAATATTTGAGGCAAGATTCAAGCTCACCTCTTACTGATTTCCTCTCTGCCACCTGGGTGTTACAAAACTTAGATGCTGCCATATAATTACAGCACAATGAGTCCTTGGTATAATTTTGTATTGACTGGGAATGTTTTATTTCAGTATGGAAAAAAAGTTTCATTAATGATTTCATTTTTGTTTTTATATTAGTAATTTCCCAATACACTCTCCCTATTCCTATCCTCCAGTGAGTCTTACCTAATGAAAAAGAAAACCAGTTAAGCATACTCAAACTACACAACTATCATTACTGAGAACGTACACAACATTGTGCACTCATTGTCCCCCCCCCTTAAAAGGACAGAGGTGCAATTCATCTTGTCTTAGATGCTGTGACTTGTTACTATAATTTTGTTGTGATGTCTTCATTTTATTATTCTTTCTATGTATAGTGGGGGTTTTGGGTTTAATTATTTTTTAATGAACCCCTTTTGTTTTGCCACTGCAGACAAACTTAAACAAACATGTCACCAACAAAGTGTCTCTCCCCCCCCCCCCAAGAAAAACTCAGTTAAGAAGAACAGTAGAAGAGAGAGATTATGCCTGTAACTTTGTGTTTCTACAATTTACCATTTGTTAAAAGAAGGGAGATTATGGGCTTGAGTATCAGTGTTGTACCTGAGTTTTGTGGACTTATAATACTGTTTTCCTTTATCTTTTGGTGATTAGCATTTTGGGCAGGTAGGTGGCACAGCAGATAGAGTGCTAAGCCTGCAGTCAGGAAGACTCCTCTTCCTGAATTTAAATCTGGCTTTAGTCACTTAGCATCTGTGTTACCCTGGACAAGTCACTTCACCATGTTTGCCTCAGTTTCCTCATCTGTAAAATGAGCTGGAGAAGGAAATGGCAAAGCACTCCAGTATCTGCCAAGAAAACCCCAAATGGGGGGTCATGAAGAGTCTGACATGATGGAAAATGACTGAACAACAACACAATCAGTGTATCCATTCTTTTGGCTCTTTTTTCACCCTGAATTAATTCATACAAGTCTTTCTATATTTCTTTGAATTTTTCATATTTGCAAATCCTCCATATTCATAAGAGCATGGATTTAGGTCCCTTCTAAGGAAGGAACTTTAAAATATCTGATCTCCTCTAATTTTTAAAAATTCTTTTTGATTATGAACTTAATAATCAACAACATAAATGATCATTTCTGTGTACAAAAAGTGGATCACCTATGACACTTGGGAATGTATGTATGTATTTATATGTATGTGTGTGTGTAGACATACATACACATATATACACATGCAGTACTATCTATCATTTTATAGGCAAAGAAATTGAAGACCAGAGAGGTGACTTGTTCCACGGGGAGTGTGTAGCACAGGGGGGATCTGAACACAGGTCCTCTGAATCCAAATCTAATCCTCTTTCTGTAGTGTTCACTATAATACACTAGGAACATTTGTACTCATGATATAACTTTTATTATGGAGTCTCAGCTGGAAAAGTCCTTAGATCATTTATTCCAACTATCTTATGCATTTTACAGATGAGGAAACTGAGGTTCTTAAAAGTGAAGTGGCTTGACTAAGGTCACACAGTAGCCACCAGCATATCTTAAGATCAATATGTTCTGTGATTAAGAATAGCCCCAATGAGTGGCAGTAGCTAGTCTGAAGAATTTCTATAGGCAGCTAGGTATAGCACCATGAGCTCAAGTGTATATATAATAAATGTAATTTGAGCTTTATGCTGAGAGTATGTACCATATTTACTCAGTTGATTAGAGTCTAATGCTAATGAAATGGAGACCTGCAATTCAGATTTTGTTCAGACCAGTTCTACTCCTAGAGAGAAAAACTCTGTTCCACAGATAGACGGCACTCATAGCCTGTTTTCAAGTAAATTGATGCCATCAGTCACAAGGTGGGAGAGTCATCAAGAGAATGTGAATGACTCAGCCCAGGTACTCTCCACTCCTAGAAAGCCACTCAAAGCATAGATTACTTAGATCAGATGTATCACAGCACTATGCCAATGGGCAGAAGAGAATGAGAAGTATGGGAGAACTCTTCACTCTCCTTCAGTAGCTCAGCTTGATCTTGACTCTGGGGAACATGATGCTTTCCCCCAGGATAAGCTGGGCATCTGAAATCTCTTCACCACCCCGATTGACTCAGTTTTTGATGCTCAACACTTTTAACATCCTCAGTGTTGCTCCTTCTGATTGCAGTGCTAGAGGGTGGAGCAGTAAACTCTCCAAACTCTCCTTTATAGAGGACTCTGAACATTTTTCAGGTAATTCTCAATTCTCCATCAGCAGCTTGGCTTGGTTTCCGCTCCATGGAACAGCATACTCCTGATGACATTCCCCCCTTTCTTTTTGTGTGTTATCCCCCTTAGCCTGTAAGCTCCTTGAGGGCAGGGACTATTTATTTTTTATTTGAAGTGCTGGGTACATAGTAGGTACTTAACGAGTATTTATTGAATTGAAGTGAGGAGAGCCCAGAATAGAAGTGGCCAATCCTGGGTACCATTCCTAGCTTATTTTCTGTCCTTGAAACATTAGGCTAGAGCTGAGTACAGACGAGCAAATCTTGGCTTACTGAATTCTGATGAAAGCCCTGGACTCTTACTGGCCATTCTAGCTGAAAAGAGGGGAGGAATCCGTGTGGAGCCATCTTTTTCCTGCTAATTTCCCTCCTGTAGGCCTCTGTTTCCTCTTCTGATAATAAAAGTTCACCATTTCTATGGTATGGTAAGGTTTTTGAAGCTCTTCTATTATAAAGCATAGGACTTACAGATCAACGGGTCTTGGAGACTGGATAGTCCCGAGAGCTTGTGACTTGTCTAAGGTCATAGAGTAGAGCTGGTGTTTGAACACAGGCCTTCTGATTTCGAATCCAGCACTCTTTCTACTTCACCATTAGTGGATAGAGCACTGAGCCTGGGGTCAAGGAAGAGCTGAGCTTTCATCTGGCCTTAGCTACATACTAACTGTATGAACCTGGGCAAGTCACTTAACCTCTGCCTGCCTCAGTTTCCTCAACTGTAAATGAGAATAATAAATAGCATCTATTTCACAGGTTGTGGGGATCAAATGAGGTAATATTTGTACAGTGTTTTGTTTATCTTAAAGCACTGTATAAATGTGATGATGATGATGATGATGGTGATGGTGGTGATGATGATGATGATGATGATGATGGTGATGGTGATGATGATGATGATGGTGGTGATGATGATGGTGATGATGATGATGATGATGATGGTGATGGTGGTGGTGATGATGATGGTGATGATGATGATGATGATGGTGATGGTGGTGGTGATGATGATGGTGATGGTGATGATGATGATGGTGATGATGATGGTGATGGTAATGATGATAATGGTGATGGTGATGATGATAATGATGATGATGATGGTGATGATGATGATGATGATGGTGATGATGATGATGGTGATGATGATGGTGATGGTGGTGGTAATGATGATGACGATATTGATGTTGTGCTTCAAGCAGCCTCCCAAGTATGGGGAAGAGGGCCGAAGTTGGAGCCACAAGACCTGTGTTCACAAGACCTGAGCTTAACACAGTGTCTGGCATGTAGCAGGCTCTTAGTAAATGCTTGTTTGATTAATTGAATTAGAATTCTGGCTCCGGCACTTACTCCCTGTGTGATCTTGGGCAAGTCTGTGGACCTCAGTTTTCTCATTTGCAAAATGAGGGGGTTGGACTCAGTGACCTCTGAGGTTTCTTCCCAGATTAGATCTTTGAGCCTATGATTTTCAAGTCATAGATGCCTGGTAAAGGGAGTTTTCCCTGAGCTAATGATATCATGGAGTTTCTTGTGTATTTTTCACAATGACCCATTGGAGTAGGTACAGTGAGTATTATTACCTCCATTTTACAGTGAAGAAACTGAGGCTCCAGTAGGTTAAGTGTTTGGCCTTCATTCACACTGCTGTTCTATTTCAGAAAGGAGATTCATACTCAGATTATCTGACTCCACTGCTCCCCCTCTTGGTACATTCGGGTTTTGGAGGTGACTTCCTTGCCTGTTCCTTGGGGGTAGCTAGGTAGTCCAGTGGATAGATTGCTGAGTCTGGAGTTGGGAAGACCTGAGTTCAAATCTGATCTCACTTACTAACTTCATGACCCTGGGCAAGTCACTTATCTGTTGGCCTTTCCCACTGGAGAAAGAAATGGCAAATCATTCCAGTATCCTTGCCAAGAAAACTCCATGATCCCTGGGGTGTAAAAGATTAAACATGCTTGAACATATTCTTGCCCCTAGATGATCTTCCTTCATTGAATTCTCTACTATGTTGTTTCCCCACAAACTCAACTTCCTTTAGCACTGGGCACAGATAAGTTTGAGCCAAATTGAAGAAAAGAGGTTTTAATAGTTATAGGCCAGGTGATGATTGGAGAGAGGCAAGATGTGACACTAATTGGATCCATAACCTTGAGCGAGTTCAGATTCCATCTGACTAAGGACATTTGAGGCCCCAGGCAGGCATTTAGAACTCTCTCCTGAACCTTCCTGTCAACCTTCCCCAACCTTCCACAATGGGGCAGACATCTCTGTCTGTCTCTTATGCTTTCCTCTGCCCAGATCTAGGAAAGGATCACCAAGGCAGGAGCAGAAAAACGTTAATGCCCAGGATGGCAACAACCATTTCTGGGTCATGTTCTCTCCTCCATCCTTTTCCCCCAGTCCCTCTTAGGGGGATCCTTCAGACTTGGAGTCAAGATGAAATGAGTTCAAATCCTGTCACATACATTTTCTGGCTGTGTGACTCTGAGCACACAGTTTCTTTTCTTAGCCTCAGTTTCCTTATCTGTAAAAATGGGGATAATAATAGCACCTACTTCACAGGGTTATCAGGAGGATCAAGTAAGATAGCACATGTAAAATGCTTTAGAAACCTTAGAACACTCTCTCAAGGCCAGGTATTATTGCTGTATATCCTGTGTCATTATTAATGACATCCCTACTCCTCAGCTTCTGCATTTATAAGTAGAGAAAATAACATTCATTCCTCCCTACTTTACATCTGCTAGGAAAGGAGAATAAAAATGAGAATAAGAAAGGAAACACGCAGAAAGGAAAGAAAGAAAGGAAAAAGCTCCTTCTACCCCGGGGTTCGTCCCCTCACCCGTGCTGCTCACCCTTCCCACCTCACTTAGAACATATTTCTTAGTCATTTCCTTGTACCCGATGAACGCAGTGGTTGGGATCCATTCATTATCAGCCGGATTGCAGGCAGCTGATGTTGATTTGATAGAATCCAATTTAGCATCACACTCTGGGCTCCGTTCCATAAGCATTTGGGTTTAGCATGTTCAGGCAGTTTGATTCTGTCTTGATGGCCTTTTAAGCGGCTGAGAAAATTGCTGGTATGGCAGTTTGGGGGCAGAAGACTAGAGGGTGGGGGTGGTGAGAGAGAGGGAACATCTCTGGCCTGTGTCTAGAAAAGGCAGCTCTCTGAGGGGTGTTGGGGGATCTGGAATTTAAAATAGTACAAGAAGACAAAGATGCCAGGTGATACAAGGGCCAGGTGTCTGCCATCTACCCTGACTGTACCTCAATGACCATCTTTCTTCTCTGCATGTCATCTAGGGAATGACTCCCTTCCCAAGCATTTGAATATGTCTAGTATTTACTGAGCCTGATATGATCATGTTTTCGGAGGGGGGCAATGGAGGGAGAGGAGATTGAACATTACATGTCAACAAAAATTTTGAAACATTTGTTTTTTTAAAATATTGATGTCCAAATTCTCTTCCCCTTTTCCTCCTCTCACAGCACCTCTTGAGATAACAAGCAATTTGATATAGATTGCACATGAACATTGCATATATTTTCATACCCTTCCCCAATATATTAATGGAGTTTTGCTGATTTTTTTCTTTTATTTCTCTTATATCATTTTTCTTTAAAATATTATTCGTTATATGGGAGAGCTGTCTGAGAAAGGAAGGGAGAAAGAAATTGGGAAAAATTTTGGTGACATAAAAAATAAAAGATATTAATAAAAAAATTTTTTTAGGTGAGCGCTATTGCTCATGCCCTCTATTCTGAAGTTCTGAAATCTTGTATTCCTCCAGGAAAATGTAAAATCCTCAAGAGCAGAGACTATTTTGGTGTTGTATCTCTAGCCCCCAGGATATATCACCTAGAACACAGGAAACCGATGCCATGTTTGTTGAATAGAATTTTAAAAAGAAAATAAAAGAAATTGAATGCTGTGAAATTATGGCCAAATTTGGCACCAAGGAAGAAATATAAGGAGGCTCTTCTCCCCTACCCTCCTCTGCAGAGGTGGGGGACTACGGGTGTGGAACACTGTATAGGTTTCAGACTTTTTATTTTGCTCTGTTGGTTAATTTTACTAAACTGCTTTTCCTACCATACCCCCTTGTTTTGATTCTTTGTTATGAGAGATGGTGCTGGGTTTGGAAGGAGAGGTTTTGTTAGGAGGGATATAATGGAAAAATCAATCAATAAACATTTATTAGTCACCTACTGTGTGCCAGTCACTCTATGAAGAGCTGGAGAAACAAAAAGTAGTCCCTGCCCACAAGGAGCTTACAATCTAATGATTGTAATGTAGGTGAAAGTGTAGGTGATTGAAGAGCAAAAGATATCCATGAAATTGTTATTAAAAAAACAAATTGAAATTCCCTCTGGAAAAGTCCAGTCCTAGCCACAGGTGAAGAGCCAGATTTCCAAGGCCTCTTCCCATTTCCCCAAACATATACCCCCTTTCCTTTGGAGCCTTTGTCCTGGGTCATCCCAATAAACAGGCTTTTAGCAGTCCTATAATTTATCGTCGTGGTCATCACCTAGGTTGCAACAGATCGATAATCCTCAGTTTGTGGTGTGGCATCATTGGTCCTCCCTGGTCCCCTACCCACTCTCAACACCAGCTAAATTTACTAGAGCCTTGTCAGGGATGGGGACAGGGCAGCTGCTAAGCAGGAGGGAGGTCTGAGGGAGCTCTTCATTCTGATGCATCTGCTGCTCGGCCTTTGGAGAATTCTGCACCATCATGAAACAAGCTCTCTTTTACCTTCTCACCTGACTCCTTTTGCTCTCGGTTTACTCAGGGCTGCAGAAAGTCACCAGCTGGAAACTCTTCCCTCCCGAGTGTCTCTTGCTCTCTGCCTCTCTTTCTCAAACCCTCCCCCTCAACTGATGCCCAGGGCTCTTTTCCTCAGAAGTTTGTCCTCTTGATTGACGACACAGTTTGGCTACCACACATTATGGCTTGCCCTGACAGAAGTCTCACCAGAAGTTTCTCTCCCTCTGCCCAGGAGGACAGGCTGCCCTGTAGCTGGCAGCTACAGCCAGGGCTTGCTGGGCCTGGCACTGCTGGGTATAGCTTGGCAGACTTTCAGAAGTCAGCCAGAATTCTTGCTGGAGAACAGGGAAACACCAGATTAGCAGCAAACCCCCCAGAGCCTTCCCTCTCTAAGGTGAAAGTGAGCCCCCCTAAGAGACTTTATTCTTACATGTGAATCATCGACTTTTCAGACTCCTCAGGCTGCATGTCAGGGTTCCTAAAACTGCCCTTCTCCCCACTATTCCCCTTCTTAAAACTGCCCTTCTCCCCACTGTTCCCCTTCTACCACAGAACAGCTTAGGGAAGTAGAAAGAATTCTGCTCTCAGAAAGTCCCAGACTGGAGGCTTGGCTCTGACACATAATAACTTGGTCACCCTAAGGCAAGCAGTTGAAAGTCTTGAGTTTGTTTCCTCCTCTGTAAAATGGGAACATTAATGCAGGTCCTGCTCCTCTCACAAGGTGGTTTCCAGGAAAGTGCTCTGTTAATCTTAAAGTGCTATAGAAAGGAGAAGCAGTTTTCGATCTAGTGGGATGATGGCTTTGGTGGCTAAGGAGCTTGCCACTTACTGCCTAGGTGACCCTGGGCAAATTATGTAACCCTTCTGCGCCTCAGTTTCCTCATCTGTAAAGTGAGGGGGCTATATGATTTCTGATATCCCTTCCACCTCGAAGTTGATGTCTTATGATTTTAATGGGTATGATCTTAATGGGTAGAGAGCTGGTCTCAGAGTCAAAAAGATCTGGGTCCAAGTTCTGCTTCTGATGCATCCTGGCTATGTGGCTCTGACAAGTCACAATTTCTCAGTGTCCCCAGTCAGTCAATAAGCACTTATTAAGTGCCTACTGTATACCAGAGGCTCCATACTAAGCACTGGGATACATTTCTCATTAAAACAATTATCTGTTATTTCTTGGGAAATCCATAAGGAAAGAAAAGTTTAAAAGATGTCATGGGTCAGAAAAGAGAGAGGAAGGATCTTAGGAACTGTGAATTACAGGTTCTACACATACATAAACACATACACTAATGGATGTTCATAATGGTATATGGTCAGAATGACTACAAATGTGGATCAGATGCAGACAAAGAGCTCTCTGGAGATACTATGTGGGGCTTGAGGTCTATAGGACATCTCAGAGGGAGTAAATACATATTCATCATGATTATCTTACTAAATCAGCTGCTGCCCCTCAGTCACAGCTCTATGTATGACTTATAGTTTTAGTAATAAACTTCTCTCTAATCCCACAAGAAGATGGATCCTAAGTTTGGCCAACTTCTGTCTAAACCACCATTATTCTTTACCCTAATTGGGACCATGGGCAGCATGGAAAGAAAGCTAAGTAGGGATAGACAGGAGACCTGAATTCTGATCCCTGCCTAGATTGGCAGCAACTTACAAAGAGTCAGCCAAGTGTTCTGTGCCTTACTTTACTCCCAGATGAGTAAAATTGTCCCTGATGGCTTTAAAAACATTTAATTTGTTCCAGTGAAGAAAAAATCCATTTTCTCTCCCTGCCATTTCCTCTCTTTAAAAAATGGAAAAAAAAAATCCTTGTCATAAATATGCACACTAATATGCAAGTAAAATAAATTTCTACATTCATCAAGTTGAAAAAAAAGATCTTGTTCTGCCTCCTGAGGCCCTCACTTCTCTGTCAGGGGGCAGGATGCTTCATTATCAGATTTTGGAAGCATAGCTGGTCATCGTGTTCATCAGAGCTCTGAAGTCTCTGACTTTTTTGATCTTCCAGGAGAATCGGAAGAAATGTCATTATTTATAATTAACTTTTGTTTCTTAGAAGAAAGATACAATGACAAAACCACAGGTTTTTTTAGGGGGATTATAGTGCTCAGCTCTGCATCACTTCCCCTGCTCTGTGCCTCCATTTCCTCATCTTTATCATTCAATCAATTAATCAATAAGCATTTATTAATCACTCTGAGCCAGGCACTGTGGATATAAAGAAAGGCAAGAAAGAGTCCCTGTCCTCAAGAAGTTCATATGCTAATTGGGGAGAGAATTTTCAAACAATTCTGGACTTAGAAGTTATAGACAGTGGAAAGGGGAGGTAATCCAAGCATAGGTCCTAGCACTGTGTGTGTGTGCGTGTGTGTGTGTGTGTGTGTGTTAAGGGAATTGGAGTGCCCAGGAAAGACATCTTGAAGAAGATGGGATTTGAGGTAAGTCTTGAAGAAAGCCAGGGAAAACATGAAGGAGAACATTCCAAGCAGGGGACAAACAGTAAAAAGGCATCAAGTTGAGAGATGGAGTGTTGTGTGAAAAGAATAGGTAAGAAGTCCAGGACTGATGAACCACAGAACACATGCTATTGTTCATGTGTTTTCAGTTATGTCTGACTCTTTGTGATTCCATTTGGGGTTATTTTAGCAAAGATACTGGAGTCGTTTGCCCTTTCCTTCTCCAGCTCATTTTACAGATAAGGAAACTGAGGCAAACAGGGTTAAGTGACTTGCCCAGGGACACACAGCTAGGCAGTGTCTGAGGATGGATTCAAACTCAGGTCTTCCTGACTCCAGGCCTGGCACTCTATTCACTATGCCACTTAGTTGCCCTGTAGAACACAAGAGGAGAATAAAATGAAAGAAACCCGAAAAGATAGGAAGGTTGTAAAAGGTTTAAATGCCAAATAGAGGATTTTAAAATGAAGAGGCTGAACTAGATGGTTTGTAAACTACCTTCTAACTCATAGCCCTCTGAGCCTGTGAAAGCTGTTCTATGGTTCAGAGCAAAGAGGGACATGAGCATCCAATGGCCAGGGCAAGTCAGGTCCAATCTGGCCGTGGCGCTTGGTACTCAGCTTGGCTGGGGTGGACTGGGAGTGGTGGTGCAGAAGTAGGCTGAACTAGATACTGAGTCTTTTTTGGCTTCCCTTCAAGAGATTTTCCTTTGGGACCCCACACTCTTAATGGAATCTCCATTAGCAAATCCATGATTCAATTAGTTCAAAATGTGCTGGGCCTGGGGGAGAGAAAGGTAAGGCCCTGGTTGGAGGTGGGGTGTGGTGTGGTGATGGGGTGCAGATTGCTGACTTTTCTGTTTGCGGGAAGAGGTTTCCCAAGACAATGGAAAGGCAATTTGAAATCCCACTCCTCCCATGCCTTTCTCCATCCAAGAACCCAAGGGACCTCAATCTACCAATTCTTTTCTTTGTAAGAAAGACTTCTGGGCTCTACCAACACCCTTTAGCTCATCTCTGGCAGTGAGGAGGAGATGGTTGGGGGTGGAGAAAGGGGGAGGAAAGAGATGTGAAAGAAGAGCCAGGGGCCAGGAGGGCTCTAGATGAGGCCTGAGACCAAACCACAAAGAATCCCATAGCTGGCTGTTTTTCACATCTTCTCACATTGTAAATGCTATTCCTATCTTTTGCAGTGAGCTCCTACTCATGCCTTGTGTTAGCTCTGACTCAGTACTCTGGCATTATAAGGGGAGGGGGGAGGAGGAGGGAAGGTTTGTATTGCTCATCTGGACACTTGTCTTATATAGTTACATTTTCTATATATAGTTCCATTTTCTAGTCTGATCTCCCCAAGAATATTGAGAACAATATGGGGGCAGAAATCTTGTGTGTCCATCTCAGCCCATGGACATTGGTTTGGCTCCACAGTAGGCTGTTCCCTAAATCCTTGTTGAATCGAACACAATGAAATAAAATGGATAAGGGGTAGTGGTACAGAGGAAGAGAAACACAAGATCTGAAGTTGGAAGGAATCTTTGAGACATCTAGCCTAATTCCATTAATTTTCAGATGAGGACATGGAGGATAAGAGAAGATGGAGGTCACATAGTCACTATTTAAACCCAGATGCTCTGATTCTAGTGTTCGTTTTACTAGCTGAGGAAGGAAAAGAAAAGGGGGAGGAAAAGAAAGAAAAAAAGAAGGAGAAATCAAAGATCAGAAAATGGGAAGAGGAGGAAAATGAGCAGTGGAAAACAATTCCCAGTGGGAGGTAGGAAACTTAAGTTCAAAATGTAATCCTTCCATTAACCTAGATGACCTCTGATAGTCTATGAGGAGATGCGAGATTCAGGAAGAATTATTGATATTCTCATCAGACAAAGTAGTTCAGAGGCAGCTTCTGCAGTTTGGGCGAAGAGGTTCCTTTCTGCAGAATAAGTGATTTATCTCTCTGATTCTCTATTCCAACAATTCTAGGTAGGTGCCTTTCCTTAGGGAACATCAATTTATGCAAAATAATTTAACTGAGACTAGGACACAACCACATTTAGAGGGCAAGAGAAGGAAGAAATCAGAAATATCATAGAAATAATAGAATGATAAACTTGGAAAGGACGTGCAGAGTCAGTTAATCAATATTTATTAAGTGCCTGCTATGAGCCAGAGATATCACTAAATGCTGGGGATACAAAGAAAGATAAAAGGCAGTCCATATTCTCAAGTAACTCAACTATATGAAAACATCTATATAGAGAATAAATTGGAGCTAATCAACAGAGGGAAGGCACTAGAATTAAGGGCAATCAGGACAGGCTTCCTGTTGAAGATGAGATTTTAGCTGGGACTTAGCAGGAATGAGGAAGGAGAGCATTGTAGGGATGCAGGCAGCCAGTAGAATGCCTGTAGTCAGGAGATGGTGTGTCTTTTTCAATGGGAAATTGACCGGAGGACCAGAACAGATCTCTGGGGCAGAATCCCCAGCAAGAAGGGTCTCAGATCCCTCAACCCACAAGCTCCAAAGAAAGCTTCAAAGGTCAGTGAGAGGGCCTTCCTAACTGGGCAAGAGGGGAGCAGGGACACTTCCCCCAGCACTGGCCCCAGGCTGTGGTGGTAGCAGTGGCAGTGGTGGTGGTATCTGCAGTGTCCATCTGTGAAGTGCTTGGCCTAAAGCCCCTGGGGAAATTGAGTAGCTGATCTGAATCTCAGTCCTCAGTATGGTCCTGGGGGGGGGGGGGAGGAGCACTACTACCCTCCTCTTGACAAAGAATTCAGAAGTCAAATAACTGGCTGGGAAAATGACCAAAAAAGGGGGGAAAAAATAAGACCATGGAAGGTTACTTTCTTGGTGAAAAGGTGTTTTCTTCCATTCTTTCAGATGAGGAAGAACAATGCACATCATCAGAGGAAGTCAAGGCTTCTTCATCCAGTACCTTCAAAATGAATATGCAATGGGCTCAGGCCATAGAAGAGCTTGAAAAGCAAGTCAACAACTTACTAAAGGAGATGCAAAAAAAAGGTGAAGAAAATAATCCTTTAAAAATAGGCTAACTCAATTTGAAAAAGAGGTTCAAAAAGCCAATGAAGAGAAGACTTTAAAAAGCAGAATTAGCCAAATGGAAAAGGAGGTTCAAAAGCTCACTGAAGAAGATAGTTCTTTAAAAATGAGAGTGAACTTAAGGGAAGCTAATGACTTTATGATAAACCAAGAAATTAAAAAACAAAACCAAAAGAATGAAAAAATAGAAAATAATGTGAAATATCTCATTGGAAAAACAACTGACATGGAAAATAGATACAGGAGAGACAATTTTAAAATTATGGGACTACGTGAAAGCCATGATCAAAAAAGAGCCTAGATATCATCTTTCATGAAATTATCAAGGAAAACTGCCCTCATATTCAAGAACCAGAGGACAAAATAAATATTGAAAGAATACACAGATCACCTCCTGAAAGACACCCAAAAAGAGAAACTCCTAGGAATATTGTGGCCAAATTTTAGAGTTCCCAGGTGAAGGAGAAAATATTGCAAGTGGCTACAAGGAAACAATTTGAGTATTGTGGAAATACAATCAGGATAACACAGGATCTGGCAGCTTCTACATTAAGGGATTGAAGGGCTTGGAATAGAATATTCCAGAAGTCAAAGGAACTGGGATTAAAACCAAGAATAACCTACTCAGCAAAACTGAGTATAATACTTCAAGGGAAAAAAATGGTCATTCAATAATATAGAGGACTTTCAAGCATTCTTGATGAAAAGATCAGAACTGAAAAGAAAATTTGACTTTCAAATACAAGAATCAAGAGAAGCATGAAAAGGTAAACAGGAAAGAGAAATCATAAAGGACTTTCTAAAGCTGAACTGTTTTTATTCCTACATGGAAAGATTATATTTGTAACTCTTGAGACTTTTCTCAGTATTTGGGTAGGTGGAGAGATTATATACACACACACACACACACACAAACACAAACACACACACACACCACACACACATAGACAGAGAGCACAGGTTGAGTTGAATTAGAAGGGATGATATCTATAAAAAATAAAATTAAAGGGTGAGAGGGGAATATATTGGGAGGAGAAAGGGAGAAATGGAATGGGGCGAATTATCACTCATAAAAGAGGCAAGAAAAAGCTTTTTTAATGCAGGTGAAAAGGGAGGCGGTGAGAGGGGAAAAGTGAAGTTTACTCTCTTCACATATGGCTTAAGGAGGAAATAACATGCTCACTCAATTAGGTATGAAAATCTATCTTACACTGTAGAAAAGTGGGGGAGAAGGGAACAAGTAGGGTGAGGGGGACAATAGAAGGGAGGGCAAATGGAAGAAGCAAGCAACTAGAAGTAAACACTTTTGGGAAGGGATAAGGTCAAATGAGAAAATAGAATAAAGGAGGCACAGGGTAGGATGGAGGGCAATATAGTTAGTCTTACATAACATGACTATTATGGAAGTCTTGTGCAAAACAACACATATATAGCCTATATTGAATTGCTTGCCTTCTCAGTGGGGATGGGTGGGGAGGGAGGAAAGAAAAGAAGTTGGAATTCAAAGTATTAGAAATAAAAGTTGAGAATTGTTGTTGCATGTTACTGGGAAATAAGAATACAGGTAATAGGGTATAGAAATCTATCTTGCCCTTCAAGAAAAGAGAAAAGATGGGGATAAGGGAAAGGTGGGGTGTGATAGAAGGGAGGGCACATTGAGGGAAGGGGTAATCAGAATGCAAGGTGTTATGGGGTAGAGGAAGGGGAGAGATGGGGAGAAAAATTGGAACTCAAAATTTTGTGGAAATGAGAGTCATAATCTAAAAATAAAAAAAAAGAAAATTGACTGGATTTGATGTCAGAAGATCTGGGATCGAGAGTTGACTCAGCTGTTTACTACTGGTATTATTTTTGTTTGGACCTTGGTTTTCTAATCTGTATGATGAGGGAACTGAGATAATCTCTAAGGCCTCTAAAGCTATGATCCTGTATTCCACTTTAACCTTCCCACTTTACAAAATGAGGAAACAGAGGGCAAGAGGAAGTGACTTGTCATCCCCTATTAACCCACAGGCAGAGCTAGGTCTCAGTCTTGGTGTATGACAGAGATACTCACAGTTGGAGTTGAAGTTCTTAGCCTTCACCTTCTTAGTTCAGGTTCAGTCTGCGGACAAAAGAAGGCACTCAATCATTGAACATTTACCAAGGGAAGTTTTCTGTGGCTTAGCACAGCAAGTATATTCAATTCAATAAATATTTATTAAGCACTTACTATGTGCCAGGTATTTGTATCCCCACTGAGATACACAAAGGGGCAGAAAGACAGTCTCTGACCTCAAGGAGCTTGAAATGTAACGAAGGAGATGACATGAAGACTAATATACACAAAACAAGCTATATACAGGATAAACAGGAAATAATAGCAAGAAGGCAAAGGAAATAAGAGGGGTTGAGGAAGGCTTTCTGTAGAAGGTGGAATTTTAGATGGGATTCAAAGGCAGCCAGAAAGGTCAATAATCAGAGCAGAAGAGGGGGAGCATTCCAAGCATGGGGTTTAGCCAAAGGAAATGCCCAGAGCCAAGTTGCAACAAGGATTTGGTGGCACTTGGCTTTTCTGGCTGCAGTACTCCATTCATCTCCATCTGAAAATGGGCCTGGTCACTAGCTCATCAGGGTGGTCCCAAGCAAAAACACCTACCAAGTCTGAGGCCCAGATTCCACATGGCTGAGATTGTGTTTATGCATCTAGGATTATATGAACAGGAACCATCAAGGCAGTTGGGACTAATCAGGTCCTAGGAGCAGCAGCTTTAACTGCTTTTACGTAAAGCCTCCCCAAGTTGTGAGTGAGAGAAAAAACTGGTGTCCAGTCCTATCACATACACCCAAGAGTCTAAGTATTATCACCAAGGAGACAAGACAGAGAAATGGACTAGCTGCAAAAAGATAGACTGAAAGACAATGGTAATAATGCCATTCAGCATGTGGATGGGGAGAAAAAAAATGACTGAGTATTAGCTGAGGCCTGGGTCAGTGGAGGATGGAGAGAGAAAATTGTGAATGAGGAAGGAATGGGGAATGGCTCCACAGAGCAAGATGAAGTAAGTGAAGTATGAAATCAACCCTCCTTGGTTGTATTTGCCAAGTCTTGAAACATAGTGTTCCCTAATGTCTCTGGGCCTCAAGGAGGAAATAGCTTCTTATACACAGTGACTACCACACCAGAAGAGAGCCTCTGGGGATGGAGAGAGTCAACTAGAAGGCAGCCTGGCTTCCAGAGCCCAAAGGGTTAAACCTATGACAAGCAAATGAATTGAGACCTTAACCACTGGTGCGACTCCACTCAGGCTGAGGCAAAACTGCAGTCTTTACATTTGTTTATTATGCTGAACTGATTGAGCTGGGAGCCTGGGCTTCTCTCTCAGATATACCTCTAGTTTCTTTATAATAATAATAATAACTCATATTCCTATAGCACCTTAAAGTTTACAAAAGACCTCACAATCACCCTTTGAGGTCCATTGTTCAAAGTATCATTATCTACTTTTGAATGAGGAGGTAAAAAAGTTTGGAAATGGTAAATGATCTACCCAGGATCATAAAGATAGTCTATGCTGTGCTCCAATGGGGATGGGAGAAGAGGAAAGAAAACTACCATAGTTTCATGTCTTAGAGCTGATCCTACATGTAAAGCTTCTGAAGGGAGGCATAAATAGGAAAATTGCCAAAGGGCTGGGGTTTAATCAATTGTAGGATTTGGTCTAGCGAATATTTGAGGAATGAAGGACTAGAGAGAAGAATGGCAGGCCTAGGAGGAGTCACTGTTAGTGCCAGAGCCTGCCCTGGCTGACTTACTCCATTGCTCTACTAGCAAGAAGAAGGAGTGATTGGGGGCCCCACATGACCCAGCAGTTGACTCAACTCTGACAAAAAGTAGTTGGAAGGCAGAATCAGAGGCCCCAATTAGCAACAGAAGACTGATTGAAGAAAAGTAGCCAAAGGAGAAATCAGTGCCCCAGATCCCACTGCTTTCAACATAACCCCTCTGGAAGGTTGTGAGTAGAGTGGCACAGGGAGCAATTGCTAGTTCCTGCACTGAGAGTAGCTGTAGACTGGAAAATGAGCGTAAGCACTTGAAATGTGTTCCCAGAACTCCTGGGTTTGGTATGTATCCAACTAGTTAGGGGCCATCTGAGATGGGCAAGAGTCATGGGCCCATGCTAGTTGTTTTTAATATATTTGATTTTATTCCATTTGTTTTTATCACAAGGAATAAAGCATTGTATATAGTCAAATCATGGCCCGCCAGCTCCATTATGCTTTGCTTTTGTGATTAGGGTCCATCGAAACTCAGCATCAAGGGAAATAGGCAGTGTCTCAGAGGGACTAAGACAATAGACTATTGGATTTGGAATAATAGGGGCTAATCCATGACTCAATTAGTTCATTACTCTAGGGGTGTTGTCTTGCAGATTTCTCCAATGATTTGCAGAGGGGCAGAGCTAGGAGATAGAGATAGATGGCTCTGAGAATCCTAGAAAAACTTGAGTATTTCCCTAAACACCCTCTGCTCTTGGGTAGAGTGTAAAACTGCCAGAACAAATGCAGAATTGAACATGCCTGGTCCTTAGAATTGATCAGGATTAGGGAAATAGCCAACAGAGCTCTCTTATGGTTAAACTTCTAAGTATCAGATCCAAGACTCAAGACCCCTTCTGACTACAGAAGGTTGCAGGTTCTCCATCCCTGGTACTATCAGTGCTTCTCATTAATGTCCCTGGGTTTTGTGTCCAAGTCATAACAGGAGGGAAGAGAAAACCATCTTTATTTTAAGTGTAGTGTTCACATATGTACACTGTATCCTTACTCCTAATACTGCTCTCATGCTATGAAATCACCTGGTATGTGAAATGGCTTCATGAGGAGTTCTTTTGTATGAGAAAAAAGCTGTCAGACCTAGTCTTCTACCTCTTTATCTTTTTGCTCTGTGTTCCTTAGGTTCAGTGTCTTGGCACATAGCAGACAATAAATCCTTGCTTACCTGCAGGGTGCTAAGTATTTAATTCACCAAACACTTGCTAAGCACCTACTGAATGTATAACTCTACTGGATACTGGGGAAGAGATATGTTTAAATAAAAGATAAAAGGCAGGGTTCTTGACCTTATAGAGTCTAAAATCTGATAGGGGGCATGTGACACATTCAAATAACAACAGTATATCATGATTAGTACATTAGAGAAGAATACAGAAAGTGCCATATGACATCTGAGGTAGGAAAGGTCATTACTAGTTCAGGTGTTGGTCAGAGAAGACTGGGGGGCTATACTTAAGTTTGGCTTTCAACAGTGGATGGAGAATGAAAAGTGCAGACCCAAAAGAATAATATTGGCAATGACTACTCCACTTGTGGCCAGATACACATTCTTGGGTCTTTCTCCTTTAAAACAAACATTTATCTTATTGTTATATCTCCCTCCCTTCCTTCCAACCCTGCACTAAAGAAAGCTACCATGACATAAATTTATATGTGAAGGCATACAATGCATCCGTATATTAGTTCTTTTTCTGGTTGTGGATAGCATATTCCTTCATAAGTCCTCTGTAGTTGATTTGAATATTCATATTACTCAGAATAGCTTAGTCATTCACAGTTACTCTTTGAATAATATTACTGTTACTGGATACATTGCCTGTTTCACTCTTCATTATTTCATGCAAGTTTTTCCATGTTTTTCTAAAATCAATCAGCTCATTATTTCTTACAGCACAGTAGTATTCCATCACAATCATATACCACAACTTATTCAGCCATTCCCCAATTGATGAGCATCTTCTCAGTTTCCAGTTCATTGCCTCCATAAAGAAAGATGCTATAAATATTTAAGATCATCTTCTTCTTTTCTCCTGATCTCCTTGGAAAATAGACCTAATAGTGGTATTGCTGAGTCAAAGTGTATATACACAGTTTTATAACTCTTTGGGCATGATCCCAGATTACTCTCCAAAATGGTTAGATGAGTTCACAGTTCCACCAACAATGTATTAGAATTCCAATTTTTCCTCATTCCCTCCAACATTTGTCATTTTTCCCTTCTTTCATTTTAGCCAATTTGATAGGTATAAGATGGAACCTCAAAGTCATGTGAATTTGTGTTTCTCTAATCAATAATGATTTAGAGCATTTTTTCATATGCCTACTATATATAGTTTTGATTTCTTCTTCCAATAACTGCCTATTAATATCTTTTGAACATTCATCAGTTGGGGAAAGACTCATATTCTTTAAAAATTAACTCAGTTCTTCATATATTTGAGATGTGAGGATTTATTCAAGAAATTGTTTATAAGGGGGGGAAGAGTCAAGATGGCAGAGTAGAAGGATGGGCCTGTAGAAGCTCCCCACCCATAGCTCATAAAATATCTGTAAAAAATGACTCTAAACAAATTTTAGAGCAGCAGAAGCCACAAAATGACAGAGTAAGAGAGATTTTTTTTGGTAGTTTAATTGGAATGACACTGAATAAGTAGATTAGTTTAGGTAGAATTGTCATTTTTATCATATTGACTTGGCCCATCCATTAACAATGAATATTTCTCCAATTATTTAAATCTGACTTTATTTGTATAAAGAGTATTTTCTAATTACGTTTGTATAGTTCTTGGGTTTTTCCTGGCAGGTATGCTCCCAGGTTTTGTTTTGTTTTTTAGAAATATTATCTATGGTTATTTTAAATGAACTATCCCATACTATCTATTCTTGCAGAGTTTTGTTGGTAATATATAAAAATGCTGATGATTTATGTAGGTTTATTTTATATCCTGATCATTTTCTAGAATTATTCATTGTTTACTGATTTGTTTAGTTGAATCTCTAGGATTTTGCAAGTACACCATAATATTGTCTGCAATAAAGAGATAGTTTTATTTCCTCATTGCCCATTATGATTTTTTCAATTTCTTTTTTTTCTCTTATTGCTATTGCTAGAATTTCTAGTATAATATTGAGTAATATTGGTGATAATGGGCACCCTTGTTTCACTTCTAATCTTATTGGAAAGGCTTCTAGCTTATCCCCATTACAGAGAGTGCTTGCTGATGGTTTTAGGTAGATGCTTCTTAGGATTTTAAGGAAAAATCCATTTATACCGATGTTTACAAATTTTTTAATGGAAACAAGTGTTGTGTTTTGTCAAAAGTTTTTTTCTGCATCTATTAATATAATCATATGATTTTTGTTGCTTTTGTTATTGATATAGTCAATTATGTTAATTTCTTTATATTGAACCAACTCAGTATGTCTGGTACAAATCCTTCTTACTGAGATATTGTTGTAGCTTCCAAGATTGTATTTTATTTGTGATTTTTGCATCAATATTCATTAGTAAAATTGGTCTATAATTTTCTTTCTCCGTTTTTGCTCTTTCTGTTTTAGGTATCAGCACCATATTTGTTTTATGAAAGGAGGTTAGTAGAATTCCTCTGTCTATTATTCTAAATAATTTATTTAATGTTGGAATTAGTTGATCTGTAAATGTTTGGTCTGTCTGTCAGACAGACAGATGTTTTTTTCTTAGAAAGCTCATTTATTGCCTGTTCAATTTCTTTCTCTAAAACAGGTTTATTTAGATATTCTATTGCATCTTCTATTAATCTGGACAATTCATGTTTTTGTAAGTATTTTTCTATTTCACTTAAATTGTTAAATATATTGACATATAATTGGGCAAAATAACTCATAATAATTGTTTTTATTTCATCTTCATTAGTGGTATATTCACCCTTTTCATTTTTGATACTAGTGATTTGGTTTTCTTCTTTTAAAAAACCAAATTAACCAATAATTTATCTATTTTATTGGTATATCTATTTTATAAAACCAGTTCCTAGTTTTATTTATTAATTAAATTATTTTCTTACATTCAACTTTATTAATCGCATCATTAATTTTCAGGATTTCCAATTTGGTGTTTAATGTGGAATATTTAATTTGTATATCAGATTCATTGATCTACTCTTTCTCAATTTTATTGATGTAAATTTTCCTCTGATTACTGCTTTTGCTGTGTTCCATAAGTCTTAATATGTTTTCTTATTATTATAATTTTCTTTAAGAAAATTATTTATTTGTTTCTGTGACTTGTTCTTTGACCTACTTATTCTTTAAGATTAGGTTATTTAGTTTCCAATTAATTTTAATTTGTGTTTCATGGCCCTTTTTAAATGTAATTTCTATTGCATTATGATCTAAAAAGGATGCATTTAGTATTTCTGCTTTTCTGCATTTGACTAAAAGTTTTATGCCTTAATGTATGGTCAGTTTTTGTAAAGGTGCCATGTGTTGTTGTTGTTCCATTATTTCAGTCCTGTCTGACTCTTTATGACCTCGTTTGGGGCTTTCCTGGCAATGATTATAGAATGGTTTGCCATTTCTGTCTCCAGTTTATTTTACAGATGAGGAAATTGGGACAAACAGGTTTAAGTGACTTGCCAAGGGTTATTCAGATAGTAAGTGTCTGAGGCTAGATATGAACTCAGGAAGATAAGTCTTCCTGAATCCAAGCCAGGCACTCTATGTACTAAGCCACATTGCTTCTCTAAAGGTGCCATTTACCACTGAGAAAAAAAAAGCTATATTTCTTTCTATTTGCATTCAATTCTCTTCAGTTGTCTATCATATCTGGCTTATCTAAGATTCTATTCATATCCTTGAGTTCTTTCTTATTTTTTTTTTTTTGGTTAGATTTATCTAGTTCCGAGAAGGGGAGGCAGAAGTCCCCCACTATTATACTTTTGCTATTTCCTTTGGTGCATACACACATTTGCATACATACACATATAGTATTGATATAACTTTATTATCTATGGTGTCTTTTGACATAATGTAGTTTCCTTGCTTATCTCTTTTATTTAAATTTATTTTAACTTTAACTTTGAGATCATGTTTGCTCCTCCTGCTTTTTTTTTTACATCAGTTAAAGCATAATAAATTCTACTTTGATCCTTTATTTTTAATCTGTGTGTATCTCTTATTTTTAAATATGTTTTTCATAAACAACATAGTATCAGTTTCTGTTTTTTTATCCTGCTGTTTCTGTTTTATGACTGAGTTCATCCCATTCACATTCAAAGTTATGATTACTTGTTGTATATATTCCTTCATTCTATTTCCTCCCACTGTTTATCCTTCTCTGTCTCTCCTATTCCTCCTCAGAAACCTAATTTACTTCTGGCCACTGCCTTCCAAATCCACACACCCTTCTAATCCCTCCCTTAACACTTTACCCTTCCATTTCTCTGTAAGTTAAGATCTTTGTACCGAACTAGATGTACATGTTCTTGCCTCTTTAACCCAGTTCTGATGATTATAAGTCCTGTCCATTGTAACAGTTCTTCCATTGATACTTCTTATGTATGAGACAATTTGCTCCATTTCACCTCTCCCTACCCAATTTTATTTTTTAGAATCATCTCATTTAATAATCAACTTGACCCCAAGCCCTCTATTTATGTATACTCTATTGAGTAATTATGAACTATACTAGTAATGATAAACACTCTTATGTTACAAATATCATTTTTCCATATAAGAAGTAAACAGTTTAATCTTACTAAATCCTTTATGATAAGTCCTTCATGTTTACCTTTTTACATTTCTCCTGATTCTTGTATTTATAAGTCAAATTTTCTGTTCAGTTCTGGTCTTTTCTTCAAGAATGCCTGAAAGCCCTTTAATTCATTAAATTTCCATTTTTTCCCCTTGCAGGATTTCATTCAGCTTTGCTGGGTAGGTTGTTATTAGTTGCAAACGAACTCCTTTGCTCTTTGGAATATCATATTCTATACCCTTCAGTCTTGTAATGTAGTACCTGCTTACTGTGTTATCTGAACTGTAGTTCCACAACATTTAAACTGTTTCTTTCTAGTTGCTTGTAATACTTTCTCCTTGACCTGGAGCTTAGAAATTTAGTTATAATGTTCCTGCGAGCTTTCATTTTGGGATCTCTTTCAGGTGGTGATTAAAGGATTTTTTCAATTTCTATTTTACCCTGTGGTTCTAAGATTTCGGGGCAATTTTCCTTAATAATTTCTTGAAGTATAGTGTCTAGATTCTTTTTTTTTTATCAGGACTTTCAAATAGTTAAACAATTCTTACATTATCTCTCCTCAATCTGTTTTTCTAGTAAGATATTTCATGTTCTATTTTGTTTTTTCTTTCTCTGGATTTTGTTGTATTATTTCTTCAGGTCTTATTTTTAAAGTCTTATTTTCTTCAGTAAGTTTTTGGATCTCTTTTTCTAATTGGTTTACTTTCTTTTATATTTGTCTTGATATTCTTGCATGACTCATTTCTTTACCTAATTTTTCCTTTACCTCTCTTATTTGACTTTAAAGTCCTTTTTAAGCTCTGTCAGGAACTCTTTTTGGGTTTCTGACCATTTGACATTTTCCTTGGAAGTTTTACAAGTAGCTAGTGTTCTACGGAGTTCTGCCGATCTTCTCCATCACCATAGTAACTATCTGTGGTCACGTTATTTCTCTGTTGATTATTCATTTTTTTAATGGCCTGCTTCTTGGCTATTAACCTTATGTTAGGGTCGGGCTCTGCACTCAGGGTGAGGGGATAATGTCTCAGACTTCTAGTTCCTCTCCCTGTTGTTTTCAGGGCTCCATCTGGAGGCCTTTGAGCTCTTCATTCTTCCAACGTTCTGTGATCGAAGGCCAGGTGTGATCACCACTCCTAAAGCTCACCTTGCTCTAGGAGTGACTTCAGGTACTCCTCTCTGGCCCCTGAGCTGTGACCAGAGTCTCTGGCACCTGCAACAGCAGTGTAGAGACTCTGCCCTGGAACTGAAACCAGGGTCTCTGTTCTCCTTCAAGTGACCCCCACTAGCAGGGGCCCGCCCTGGGCTATCACACCGCTCAGCTTGTTCGTGCTCCTCCTCCTCCGCAGCCACAGCTTGTCGGGTCTGTGAGCTTGAGTGCTATGTGAAGTGCCAGCAGAAGCCCCGCCCCGAATCTTTCCCTTTGCCCTGCTGGACCCCCAACACCACCTGTGGAATGAAAGCTACCACCAGCTGCCCCCCGGACTTGCAGTTTGTTGAAGCTTCTCTCCAGCCCGACCACCTGGATCAGATCTTTCCTGAGGTCCCCCCAAATTGTCTTAGGCTGAATAACTGCTTTACTTTTAATTATTTGTCACTCCGAAATTCACTTTGGAGTGAGTTTGGAGGAAGAGCCAGGTAACTTGCCTTCCTTATTCCATCATCTTCCCATAATTCCCTGTGGTCTTTTGTGGAAGGACTCGTTTGACTAGAGACTGCTAGTTAGTCCCGTGCTTCTTGTGATGGGGCTGAGCGAGGGGAGAGACACCGCCAAAGAAGACTGACTGCTGGGTCAGGAGGAACTGCCCATTCTAAGTTTAAAAGGAAAAACAACTTGTGTTCTTGTTCTGTCTTCTTCGAACGTGTGTTTGGGACCCTGATGGTTATCCGCTAGACCCTAGTGAAGGTGAGAGGAGAGCCTTCTCTCTTCCTCTCTCCATAGCAGCCGCTAAGGTGGATAAGTGCACCTAGCAGCATTGCTGGAGCGTGGGGATCAAGCCCTCTCCCCCTTCAGCCCCCCTTTCCCCCCCGCCCACCAGCCCCCGCTCGCTTTGGCTTTCTGTCTATGAGCAAAGAAGGTTCTGAGACTCGAATGCGTGAATACTTGTCAGGTGCATACTTATTAGTCTCTTGTATTTTAACATTTATTTTGTGAGAGGAAATAAAAAGTGGTGTTATTCCATATGTCTACTAATTTGTACGGTAAATAACTTTTCTAGAAGGGGACTCTGAAGCTCTACGGGGAAACCCTAGACAGAAGCCAATGTAACCTGTGTTTAAGAAAGTTTTCTGAGAGTAAATATATGTGGGTACATAATAAATAGGAGAGTGTAAACACAGCCTGGTTTCCCTATCTCTAAGACTCCCCAGGACTGAACTTGGATCTCTTTGAGCTGAGGACCAGGGCCCCTTGATGGTGTGAGGGTGAAACCTCTCTGGTCCCATAGGTGACATTTTTTGTTTAAAGCTGTGATGCATGAATTCATTAGGACATTCTGACCTCACTCAATATGCCTGCAATCTGACCCTAACTAATGTTAGAATAGAATAACTAAAGTTATACCTAGCCAGACTTTAAGGATTGTTTATGATGTCTGCTACCAGGGAGGACTGGCCACCCCTCCTGGAATCAGACATTCCTAAACAGAAACGCTCTCAAGGATGTTTTTGATCATAGCTCCTTTCCCATCAATCATGCATTTAATGGGCAAAATGCCTTCTTGCTTAAAAGGAACTACTACAGGCGGGTAGTGCTGAGCCATCTTTGGGAGTCCGCCCTGTGGTACAGCCTAGTTCAGGACCTCCTTGTGGGGATTCTGGAGGCTGACCTGGGATTCCCCAGCCTTGGGATCCAGATGTAGATAATTCCCCCATCAGTGCTGATCAAGTATGGGAATATTGTGACATACTGTTGAGACTTCCTGATTGTGACATACTTGTTGAGACTTCTTGATTGTGCCATAACTGTTGGAATTTACTGATTGATTGTGACATGTATTGGGATTTACTGATTGTGACATGTATTGGGATTTACTGATTGTGACACGTATTGGGATTTACTGATTGTGACATGTACTGGGATTTACTGATTGAGATCTAAAGTTCACTTACTGATTGAGACTTTTATTATTATTATTGTTGTTACTATTATTTTAATAAATACTAGTGATATGTGTATATGGATATAAAACTTGAGACTCTATGTCATTTCTGAACCAATATGAATCGAAATTAAGTTAAACTGCAACAAATAAGGTTGCTTTGCAACACAAAAGCATAGATGTTTAAGAGTTTGATGTGTGAGGTTGGGAATGAGATACTGTTTAGGGAAGTTTCAGAACTGATAGAAACTAAGTTGCAGCTCATAGTGAAATGTTTAAGAGCAAATAGGTATTAATTATTCCTGAGCAAAGACATCTTATTCAGCACCTTTTCTGGAAGAAGAATTAAGAAGAAAGGAAAAGGAGAGATAACTTGGAACCATGGGTTAGTGGTATCTCTCTGTCTATATTTATCTGAGCCAATTTTTAGGACCTGGATTTTATGGTATACTGCAACCTGTGTCTAGGATGCATTTCCTTACTGATTTGAAGAATGTATTTTGTTAATTTAGCTGTAACCTGCTAACATTCTATCTCTCACAACCTTCCCTTTGCACAAGTGGTCCCCCATGTTTAGAATGCATGCTTCCCTCACTGCCACTGCCATTACCATCACTGCCACCCATCACCACAACTCTTCACAGAATCCCTAACTTCCTTAAAAGCATAATGCAGGTACCATCCTCAGCATGAAGCTTTCCCTAATCCTACCTCTGTCCTGGAGTCCAGCTGGCCGTGGAATTGGAAAGACTGTGTTCAAATCTGGCCTTGGACGTTTATTAGTTACATGTCCCTGGGCAAGTCTTTTAATTTCTGTCCTGGTGTCTTCCTCTGTAAAAATCACAGTACCTTTCTCCCATGGTTGTTATGAAGATAAAATGAGATATTTATAAGGAATTTTTCAAATCTCAAAGTATATGTATTATATACACATATATACAATATATAGAATATACATGGTAGGATAGAAAGTCATTATATATGTGTGTGCATGCTAGCTATATATAAAATATATATGTGTGTATATTATACACATATGGCTAGCAATATATTAGTGTATATATAAATGTGTATCTATGAATATATAAAGTTGACATAATATCTATATCACACACATATATGCATATATGTTTACTTTTCATGGTGCCATGGACAATGGATAATGTTGGTTCTGTGCTCTCTCTCTGTGTATGTTATAGCCTCTATACATATCATATGCCTCACCTTGAATTGAATAAAGCTCCCTGAGGGCAGGGCTTGTCTTATTTTTGTCTTTATTTCCCCAGAACCTAGACTAACACCTTGCACATAGTAGCCACTCTATAGATATTTGCTGCATTGAATTGAGAAGAGACCTGGGGGATTCCAGGTAGAATTCCACTCCCTAGCCAATAGGAGCAAAGACATTGGGGAATGTGATGGAAAGGGCATCCTGGACAGGGGGTGAGGTCCCCATTCTGCTCTCCATAGGATTGCGCACATGAGATTGCCAGCCAGCTGGTATTTGATTAGCTTGGCCTGCATTTTATCACAGGAGCCAGTTGCCAATAAGAATACATGATTCAAATGCAACAGTCTTTGGGTTAGGCCATCCTCCAAAGTTTAGAGTCTGAATGATGTTCCAAGCTGAAGGGTAGCAACCGTTCTGGGTTTTGTCTTCAAATCCCCAGAACCAAGCTCAGTACCTTGCAAACGGTGTTTAATAATTAATGTTTGTTGAATTGAATGGGAGGGAGAATAGAATGACATGGCAATTACAGTGCCAAATAACTGTTCTGACTCTGCTGCTTACTGCTTGTGTAACTTTGATGTGAGGCAGCATGCAGTAGTGCAGAGGGTGCTGGTCTTGGAGTCCTGCCTCAGAACCTTACTAGCAGTATGAACTAGGGCAGGTCACTTTATGCTCTCTGTGCCCCAGTTCCTTCATTTGTAAATAATGAGGGTTTTGGACTGAATGTCCTCTAAGGGAAGGGTTCTTAACTTGGGGTCTGTGAACCTGCTAAAAAATTTTTTGATAACTATATTTCAATATAATTGATTTCCTTTGTTATTGTATACATTTTATTTTATGCATTTAAAAATATTGTTCTGAGAAAGGTCTATAGGCTTCATTAGATTGCCAGTAAGGTCCATGACACACAAAAAAGTGAAGTAGCCTTGCTTAACATTAAGATTCTGTGATGGGCCTCTCCAGGGCCCCCAGTTTCCTCATCTGTATGTAGCAGGATTGGAGTATAGCCTATGGAACATATGTGGGGTTGGGCCTGTGGGGACCATGCATTATTGAGATGAGCTTCCCTGTCCACTTCTGGGTGATGTGTATCATCTTCTTAGTGCTGAAGGACTTGGTGCTTTGGGGTGGTGAAGAAATCCCTTGGTCCCTGTGGTGGTGGTGGTGTTTGTCCTTCATTCTTGAAGAGGACCATGACATCAGGAAGGTGATTCCAAGACTTGCAAGTGAACTGCCAGCATGCAGCAAAGAGGGAGATCTGGGTCAGGAAGAGCAGCCCATTCCACAGACTGTAGAAGGAAGGCTTCTACTTTCTGGTGCTCTCTTTTCCTGTCTGCTGGGTATGTGAGGGCTCTGAAGCTCACCACAGCACCTACACACACACACACACACACACACACACACACACACGAGCCTAGTCCCCCTGGCTGTCCCTTCTGCTTTGGGATTTCTTTCCCTGAGCACAGGTGATCAAACAGCAATTATGAGAGGTGGGCTTTTTGGAAATGACTGTCTTGGGAGTTTGGGAGTGCCTGGATCCTTCAGTGGAAATTGACTACCAGCACACAGTTTTCTTGGAAAATATGTCCATACACTGGAGGAGGAACTTAAGGCTTGAATTGGCTTGCTAGAAGATAGAGGCTTCAAGGGAGTTGTTTGGACAATGCAGAGCCAAGGTGAAGGTGAAATCCCTGTACAACAATCTACCAAGTCCTCCATGTTTTAATGTTTAAGTATCAATCTCCTGGGAAAGTATAATAGGAATCATAGGTTAATATTTCACATTTTATGTCTACCAATGCATTTCATTTTTAGCATTTCTTTTATGTAGAGAAAATAAATCGTTTTCTTATACCTATATATTGTACATTGTGTACCTTTCTATTTCGTTTTGAGAAGACCCTAGACTTGAGGAAAAACTAAGCATTTCTTAAATGATTTTCCCTTAGGGTCTGGGGTAGAAAGAGAGTCACACACAGAGAATTTGAGAAAAAAGAGCCTGATTTCTCTCTAGAGAGGCACTGAACCTGATCTGTGAGTGAGCCAAAAGTTGGGGCCTCTCATTGGGCAGGGTGATCTCTAGCCCCTGGGTCCAGTTACATGTTAAATGTTACATTTAAAATGAGGGAGTTGACTAGAATCAACTCTAAGATCTTAACTCATTCTCCTTATGGGCCTCAGCTTCTTTCAAGCCAACATTCTGTGAAATGGTGCATTGGAAGGTTCTGGGATACTTATTTTGCCTTCCTTTTCCTTTAATGCTTTAAAAATTCTTTCTTGTCCTGAGCATTTGTAGGACTCTGAAAAGGAAAGAGTCAGCTTGGTTTTTTGCTTTTGCTGATGTCTGGTTCTATTTGTCAGATTCCATCAACCTCTCAACTACCCAGATGTACCCAGAACAGACTGGGATTGGTTCCAGGGAAGTCATTCCTTGGTAAGGATGCTGGAACTGATGTCATTAGAATAGGGGAGGCAGAGCTTCTGCCTAGGACAGGAACAGATTCAAACTCAAAGTACCTCAGGACCTAAAAGTGAACCTTGGTGTAATCAAAGTACATCCTGAGATTTCATGGTCTCCCTAAGCTGGTATCATCCTTTGCTCCTGTTCCATTTTGCTACTTACAGAGCACTTTCTCTCTCATGGGCCTCATCATAGGAGGAAGGGGAGACATCTGAGAAAACCTTCAAAGATACTCCTGGGTCAAATGAAAGAAACACTGAATGGGGCCTTAGTAGATCTAGGCTCTGGTCTTGGTTCAGTCACAAGATTGCTGTAGGGTTTGAGGAAGGTCACTTAATCTCCCTGAACTTCAGTTTGCTCATCTGTGAAATGGACATAACACCTGACTACTTAATATGGTCATTATGAAGATCACGTATATGCATACACATCCAT
Source organism: Notamacropus eugenii (assembly GCF_028372415.1). Taxonomy (NCBI): domain Eukaryota; kingdom Metazoa; phylum Chordata; class Mammalia; order Diprotodontia; family Macropodidae; genus Notamacropus; species Notamacropus eugenii. Next base: position 117,285,374 of record NC_092874.1, read on the forward strand.
ATATGTGAATATAAACTTAAAATGCTGTGGAAACACAAGTTGTCATTTTCCCTCTGACTTGCCTAATGATAGCTAACAGTTATATAGCGCTTGCTTTGTGCCAGCTCTGTGCTAAGCACTTTATGATTACTATCTCATTTGATCCTCACAGCAACCTTGGGAGGTAGGACCTTTTTCTATCTCCATTTTACAGTTGAGGAAACTGAGGCAGAAGAGGTTAAGAGATTTGCCCTAAGGAATTTTCACTCAGATCTTCCTAACTCCAGGCTCAGTCTTCTCTTCACTGACAGTATCTAACCCCATAAACACACGACTCTCACCCTGTTCCTGAAGGATGCAATGGGAGGAGGGTCCACAATGGGTTCACAGTGGGATGAAGTTTAGCATAATAACAGCTATCTAGAAACAGCAGGCATGTAGATAGGGAGTGCAAGGCTTGGAGTCAGAAACATGATTATGATTATATGGCATTCCCATTAATAGGGAGGGGATATAGGGAAAGCATAGGCAACTAGGTGGCACAGTAGATAGAGTGGCAGGCCTGGAGTCAGGAAGACCTAAGTTCAAATCCGTCCACAGATGCTAGCTGTGTGGCCCTGGGTAAGTCACTTAACCCTGTTTACTTCAGTTTCCTCATCTATAAAATGAGCTGAAGAAGGAAATGGCAAACCACTTCAGAAGAAGACCAAGAAGACCCCAAATGGGGTCTTTATATTGAGTTAACATCTGCTGCCTGCAATTTCTACCCACTACTTCTACTTCTTTTTGAGGCCAGGCATAGAAATTTTGCCCTTTCCCCACATGATAGGCTATCAAGAACTTGAAAATGGTTATCATTTTTTCCCCTCTCCCTGCTCTGACCCGCCCCCTCTACCTCCTTCTCTGAGCTAAACATCCCCAATTCCTTCTTCCTTCAAGTAATACTCATCACATGATTTTAAGTTTTTGTACTTTGCTGGTTTTCCTTCTTTTGATGTGCTCCATTTTGCCCTGGAATGCATTGCACCAAGCTGATCATAGTATTCTAGATGTGGTCTGACTCCCACACAATAGTAGACCCCCTCCCTCTATGGTTCTAGACTTGGTCTGTCAGTCTAAAATTTTGATTAACCATCTACTGAATGTCAGGCACTTTGAAGTGCTGCAAATACAAAGAAAAGCAGAAACAAAAGGTCCCTGTCCTCAAGGAGCTCCCATTCCTGGGGTGGAGACAATATTGAAAACTACATTCATACCAGATACAGGGCGTTCCCAAAGTCTGTAAGTTATTAAAGCTTAAAACTGCTCCAAGACTTTTGGGATCCCCTATACATGCAGCACAAGTGGAGGTAATCCCTGAAGAAAGACACCAGCCGCAGAGGGGACAGGGAAAGACTTCTTGCAGAAGGTGGGATTTAAGCTGAGACTTTAAGGAAGTCAGGGAAGGGAGGGGGAGGTTAAGTAAGGCAGGAGAACATTCCTTGGGGGTTAGACAATGAAACTGCTGAATCAAGAGATGAAGCTGACAATAACAACAATGTTGTCAGATTATGGAGTATGATGAGGGGAGTGAGTGTCAAAATACTGGATATGTAGGAAGGGGCCACGTTGTAAAGGGCTTCAGAAGCTAAACAGAGGGTTTTGTATTTGATCCTAAAAGTATTAGGGAGTCACTGGAGTTTACTGATTAGGGGAGTGGTCGCTTTGGCTTCTGAGTGGAGGAAGGGTGGGAGTAGTGAGAGATGAGGCAGGGAGGCTAGCAGGTGATTGATCTGATGAAGGTCCAGGTGAGGTGATAAAGGTGTGGATCAGGGTGGTGACTATGTAAATGGAGAGAAGAGAGCATATTCATGGTACTTTTACTAATGGAATATAAGACTACATTTTCTTTCTTTTTTTCTTTTGGTACCAACCACTTTTCAGTTGGCATGGTGCTTGAGGATGGGAGGGGAGAAATTAAAAGAGCTCCTGGTGGCTGGCCAATTATTGATGGGAGATCAGGGTGGGTCAGGCATAGGGTCTAAGCAAATACCATATGCAGACGTCTGAGGTGGGTACTGGTTACCCACTCTCCAGCAGAGTGCCTTTTTGCAATTGGCAGTGAATGATGATGATAACGGAACCTTACAATCACTTCATACTTAACAGTTCATAAAGTTCTTTTCTCCCCACTCCCCAGCAAGAAAGGTTATACAAGCATTATGTTCTTCTTTTATAGATGAGGAACACTAGGGCTCAGAGAAGTTATAAACCTTATTGTTAGTAAATGTCAGAGACAGAATTTGCATGGTATCAGTGGGTAGGAAGATCATGACAACACCAACTCAGTAATGGGCCAAAAAAAATCAGGCATTCTGTTGGCTTTGGCACTTGTACTCTGTGGTTTCCAAATGTCTCCCATTCTATAAGACTTCAAGGTGTACAGAGCACTTAAAAAATAATTTAAAAAAAATGAAGATCTGCACTCTCTTCCCTCTCCCCTCCACATCGAGAATGCAAGAAAAACAAAATCCCTTGTTGCAAACATATAGTCAAGCAAAATGAATTGTCTGATTGGCTATATCCAAAAAATGTCGTTTCATTCTCCACTCTGAGTTTTTCACCTCGCTATTAGGAGGCTGGTAGCCTGTTTCATCACGAGTCTTCTGGAATCAGAGTTTGTCTTTGAGTTGATCAGAGTTCCTAAGACTTTCAAAGTTGATTGTCTTCACAGAATTTTTGTTTTTGCATAAACAGTTCTCCTGGTTTCAGTATAAATTGACACTTTAAATCAGTTCATATAATTCTTCCCAAATTTCTCTGAAATTATCCCCTTCATCCTTTCTTATAGAACAGTACTATTCCATCATATTCATATACCATAACTTACTCAGTCATTTCCTGGTGGATGCAGCTTGATTTAGTTATTTTTTTCTTTTGTTCATTAAAAGGGTCATTCCCTCACTAGTTCTTAAAGAGGCCTATTCACTCAATGGGCATTACCTCCCTCTAAGTGAATACCTGAAAAGGCCAGCCTAAAAAGGCCAAGGTCTTCCACTGCATCCTAGGCCATTTCCAGTCATTCTAATGAATATCTGGTCACTGGACCCAGATGGCTCAGGAGGAGAAAGTGAGGTTGGTGACCCTGCACAGCCCTCCCTCACTCATAATAAAGTCAAGTGCAAGTCATGTCATCATCTCTCTGATGTCATGGTCTTCTTTGAAAATGAAGGACAAACACACACAACACCACAAAAGGAGCTGCTGTAAATATTGCTGTATACATGCATCCTTTTCCTCTTTCTTTAACTCCTTTGGAATATAGACCTGATAGAGGCATTGCTAAGTTAAAGAATATGCCCAATTTAGAAGATTTTTTTGGATATAGTTCCAAATTACTTTCTAGAATGACTGGACCATTTCACAGTCTCACCAATAGTGGATTAATATATCTGTTTACCCTGTGTCCCCTCTAGCTTTTGTCATTTGCCTTTTTAAAAAAATCAGTTTTGCCAATCTGATGGGTGTAAGGCACTACCTCAGAGTTTCAGTTTGCATTTCTCTAATTATTATTGCAAACAGTTTCCATGTGGCTATTGATCATTTGGATTTCTTCTGACAATTTTCTGTTCATAATCTTTGACCATTCATCAGCTGAGGAAAGGTACAGAGCAGTTTCCTCACAACAATGTGAAGTAAGAGTACAAATCTTATCCTTATTTTGCATATGAGAAAACAAGCTCATTAGGGGCTAAGTGGTTTGCTTGGGAGCGCACTGCCAGTAAGTACAGGATCTGGCTCTAGGCTTCAACTTCCTTTGAGTCCAAGTCCATCATGCTTTTTCCAGAAAACTTACTCAATTTCTGACCTGGGTGGATTCACCTTTTCTTAGGTAGCCTAATGGCCCCAGCTTACAGGATCTCATTATAGCACTGTTAAATTTCATATGAATGCCCACTTGGCTTTGTCCCTACTGTGAACTCAAGTGATTCACAAGTCTTTAGCCTTCCCAGGAGCAGGGCTTACAGGTCGACCCCATCATGTCCTCTCTAGAGTCACCATTTTGTATGGGGACCTTTAGAAGGATGTCTTCACAGTTTGGAACTATGCCCTCAAGTCACCCAGTGTTACCACTACCAGTAAGTTTATGTTCCAAAGAAATCAAAGAAAGAGGAAAAGGACCTATATGTGCAAAAAAAAAATTTATTGCAGCTCTTTTTGTAGTGGTAAAGAGTTGGAAAATAAGGTCATTGCATTGATCAGTGTTCTAAATCTTTCCAAGCTGTTTGTCTTTATAATGCTGTTGTCGTTGAATCAATTGTTCTCCCAATAGGTGGAGCCCCTTTAGTTTATTTATTAAGAAAAACAACTCTGAAAGACTATAGAAATCTGATCAATGCAATGGCCATCCATGACTCCAGAGGACATGATGAAGCATGCTATCCGCTTCTTGAGACAGAGAGGTGGGGGGCTTAAGATGCAGAATGACACATACTTTTTTGCCCATGCGCAATGTGAGAATTTATTTTGTTTGGCTATGTGTATTTGTTATAAAGGGTTTTCACTTTCTTAAAACATTTTTTTCCAATGGGAAGGGTCAGATGGGATAGAGAGAAAATAAATATTTGTTAATAAAAGTTTGAGATAAAATCACAGAGAATGAAAAAAATAAATAGGAGTCTGTTGCAAAGTGGGCACTTTCTCCCTTTTTGGAAGGATCGCGTCCTTGTAGTATTGCCTTCAGTAATTACACAGGTACCGAAGAGCCTTTTACCTACATCTGGGGAGACCTAGACTTTGCCATATTCTATGATTTCTCAGAGAAAATTCTGCAGAGGGAAAAAATGAGTCGTAGAGATATAATTTTTGGAGCCATTTGAAAGATGAATGTTGTCCATGGAAGCCCAGAGCTTGAATGTGGACCATAGATTAAATAGAATTGGAGGGGATTTTAAAGACCATCATCTTGAAATCTCATTTCACAGATGAGGAAACTGGGGCCAAGAAAGGGAAAATCAAAACCCAAATCATCTATGCATTAGGGATTATACCCCAAGCCTCTGATTTGAAATTAAGCCCTCTTTTTTTGCGATATTACAATATCTGGATGGGGCATGGGGTGGAGGGAATACCCTCTTCTCTTTTTCCTGGTCTTCATTCAAAGGGAAGGAGCCCTAGGGGAACACCACCCCTCCTTAGTGTTTGCATAGGACAGTGAATAAACCATTCTTCATTAGTCCTCAGTCAGAAGCTAATAGGAAGTTCTTGGGGGAAACCCTCAGTCTTGTTGATCCTCTGGGAGACCTACAACCTCTCAAGTTTCCTGAGAATAATTTCCACCAGATGACTCCTGCCTTCCCTCATGGTAATCACAGCCCCTGATGGCCAGAAGCCTGAACAGAAGAGCCCCCATATATACAAATTATTCTTGATGGTTTCAATGGAGTCTGTAGTGTTCTGGCTAAAATGAAATATGAAGATTGGGCAATGGAGGATGACTTAACCTGACATGTGGAAAGCAATGATTGAATACAATGCATGAGCTGCATTCAATACCTATTGAAGGATAAAGATGAGGTTATGAGCCCACTGAGTTTCCTCTCCTCAGGTTTTCTGATGCTCTCTGTCTCTAGTGTCACTTTATGAGAATGCTGCTTCTTCTCCCTCCTGTCTTTCTCTTACATATGGTTCCAAGTCTGATGGTTCCTAAAGAATATGAATTCCCTTAGGACTCTGGCCATCTTATGACAGTTCTGGGCTGTTTACTTTACTTAAGCAATAGAGGCTACAGGAAGGAGAGGATCCTGGAACATTTAGAAGAGGTTTAGGACATAGCTCTAGCCTGAGAGTCACTGGACCTGGGTTCAAATTCTGACTCTTCTTCAGCTAGCTATGTGACGTCAGGCTAGTCATTTACCCTCATTGTATTTTCATTTCTTCATCAGAAAAACATGATCTTCACCTCTAGGCACCAAGATAATAATGCCCTGTTGTACCTTGAGTGACAATCCAGAGGTCAAAGAGCTAGCTTTGGAGCCAAGAAGACCTACAGGCATATCCTGCCTCTGATACCTACTGGCTTTGTGACCTTAGGCAAATCACTTAACATCTCAGTGCTCTGAGCAACTCTGTAAGACTATAGATTTCAGAGAAGGCACTAACCTGAATTATTAGCAGAGGGAGTTTCCTCATCTTGGAATCAGTTCTCTATATCAGTAACATCATAAGGTCCAGTCCCTATCCCTATGCCCACTATGCTGACTTAAGAAACTGATGGAGAAAATGATAATTCAGATTAAACTGAAAAGTGTGTCACGAATTTTATTTTCAGGCAAGCCAGTTAAAACATTTACCAGCATGCCCCTGGCTATGAGACACCTAAAAAAAGAGTAATTTCCCTCCAATTAGTGGCTTATAATGTCGATGTTAAGGGGGAACTACAGATGTAGAAAGGGTTTTCTGAATTGGAGTCTGGTTCTTTTCAGCTATCTTTTTAAAATATATTGTTTAAAAATTTACAATTCATTTGAGTTTCTGTTACTTTTGATGTTTTGATTTTTAAAAGTAAAATATATTCATTTTAATTTAAGTTATTCAGACAATAAATATTTTGCTTACAAAATAGAAATGACTTTAATTTAAACAAAATTAATCTCAGGAACATTTTACTGAGATGGACATTCTCTTTTTTTGTCCTTTTCTTCTCAGCTACAAGCCAAGCATGAACCCTGGCTCTGAATTTGGGAGCTTTTGTGTGTTAAAAATGGAGAAGCCCTTTACCTAATGAAAAACTCTTAATAGGTGTTGTTTTTCCTAAATTATCATATTAAGCACAGACAATTAACAAGCGTATCCTTGATGCCGCAGGATACTGACAAACTCACTGGAACGGATCTCATTGTCCATAAATTATCGTCATGCTGTAAGCCAGCTGTTTAATTACTCTCCGGGCTTGAGATCTGGATTGGGGCTTTCTGTGATGCTGGTTGCCAATGAAAATAAAGGAAGGAGCATTTCAGATCTTTCCCTGTCTTCTTGAGCAGCTGCTGTTGCTGCTGCTACTGGAGACTCGGCATGACAAATAGGATAAAGTGCTAGACCTGCAGTCAAGAAGACCAGGGTCCACACCTGACTTCAGCACCACTAGTTGTGTGACTTTGGGCAAGTTGCTCAGACTCTTTCTTCATCTGTAAAATGGAGATAACAGCGTTTGTAGTTTCTAGCCCAAATGAGATCATAGATATAAAGTGACTACTTAAAGGTCAACTGTTAATGCTGGTTTGCTAAAAGCATGGCTAATAAGAACTTCTCCTGGTGCTGACAGTGTTGGGATTGGTGTGTACGGCATGGACCACATTCCCTTGTATTTCCCTTGCAAGCAGGATGATCATCCACTGCATCTGTGTGGTCTGATACTAACACAGAAATTAACAGTTAATTTTTCTATGTCACTGTTCTAAGTATGTATGTATGTCTTGGGTAATGAATGAGTATTAAGTACCTACTATGCACCAGGCACAATGCTAAGTCCTGGTCATACATATACAGGGAAAAAGAAAGTCCCTGTCCTCAAGGAGCTTCTATTCGCATGGGAAAGACAGGACATAAAAGGATGCTGAAAAGGGGGTGAGGGAAAGGGGCCAGCATGATGGAGGGATTCTGCAGGATGGAAAAACACCTGAATACTAGAGAATCAGAAGTACAGGAGGGGAATAGGATCTTGTTCTCAACAAATAATTTTGCCCCAGTCTTCTCTGTACCCCTTTTACCAGAGGTCTTTCCTGATCACCACGTGCCACCCCTCTGGCTGCTAGCACCTTTTCTTCTAAGGTCACCTTTCATCTGCTCCATGCACCTCAAGATGTACCTATTTGTAGTTACAAATAGTAGTTTGTCCCTTGCACTGTGACGTGAACATCTCCAGGTCAAGAATTGATTTTCCCATTCTTCCAATCCCCAGTACTTAGCACACTATCTGATGCATGGTAAGTGTCTAATAAGTGCTTTTTGACTGATTGATAGAACTTTAATATAGTGTAGTGCTAGATGTGAAATGATTAGGCTTTGGTTCGGATCTTAGCTCTGATACTTACTACCTGTGTGACCCTGGGCAAATCAAGAGAGGTTACTTTCTGAGACTCTGTTTCCTATTTTTTAAAATAGAGATGATACTTTTGTACTACCTCATTTAGCAGTGCTGTGGGAAGTCCTTGGAGGACTTAAAATTGCTAATAGGATATATTATTTTTATTATTCCACTTCGGGACAGAAATTGCTATCCCACAGTGGAAGATCATACATGGCTGTTGGCCCTGTCACTGATTTGTCTCTAAAGACAGCACAGAAGTTGATGGATAAGGAGGAAGAGACCACTGGAGAGATCATGAGAGGACTCATTTGAGTGCACTGCTTGTAAAACAAAGGAGGGAAATAGGCCTGGAATGAAATATCATATGCTCTCACCAGAAACCTGAGAAAGACTTCTCTCTGAAAGCTTACAAGAGCTGGGTCTCATCTTTTCTTTAACAACTGTCCCCTTCTTTCAAGTGCAGTTTATGCTTTTCCATTGCGGGTTGTTTGCCATGATGGAAATCAGAGGGATGGAGGGGAGAGGATGCATCACCAAGGAACAGAAAGGGAAAACTAGGAGAGAAATCCGCACTCCCTGCCAGGTTGACCTTGACTTCCTCCAAGTTTTCCTGGGTTATGATTCTTTGCCTTCCTTGCTTAAATGGTTTGGCTTAGACACTGTTCCCAATGTTCACAAGACAAAGGAATAAGAAAAAGAAAATCATGGGGGACAGGTGCTGTGAAGAGGGAAATACAGAGAATGTAGGTGTCTGTCTGTCCCTGTCATTGACAGCACCTTCCCCTGGAGCCCTTTAGGTGAAGGAAGTGGAGTTGTAGAACCTCCATAGTTGGGGAGAGCCATGACCTGTCTGAGTGGTGACCTGACCTTGTTCACACACAGAAAATTTGAAAACAACTGTCTTGGGGATCTTGGCCAGTAGGTGATGGGCACCTTCTACCATCCTTCACACATCACAGAATAGATTCTACCCTATTTTCTTCTCTTATCTCAATCTTCCAATCAGCCTCATGTTCCGTGAGCTGTCTAGCACTTATGCCTGCCTGCTGGCTACCTCCCACTTCCAGTTTAAAAATTACACATCAAGTTCTAATCGATATAAGTAGTGTGGGTAATAAAATCCTGCCCTGACACAGTTCATTCTCTTATTCACTTTTTTCTCTTTTTGCCTGTAACCTAACAGAAGACATTTGAACCTGAACATTCGCTGTTTCCCCTTTGCCCCTCAGCAAAGACCCCTGACCAAGATCCATCTAAACACAGATAGGATTTTTACTTCATATTCCTCTTAGAGGGCATAATGTTATATATCTCTCCCATAAGAAGAGGACTGTGACAGTCATTGTCTCAATTAAATCTGATCCCAGACACTTCCTGCCTGGGTAATTCCAGACAAAATCACTTAACTTCTGTCTGCCTCAGTTTCCTCAGCTATAAAATGGGGCTAATAACAGTATCTACCTCCACCGTGAGTGCTTAACAAACCCTTATTGCTTTCCCTTCTCCCTATAGGAAAATGGATAACAGAATATACAATAAATGATTTAAAAGGAGATTGAACAAAGGGTAACAAAAAAAGCAGGAAGGAATGAAGGATCTTCTCTGAAAGGAGTCTCTACACAAAGAGCAATCAGGAATACTGTCAAGGCACTGGAAAGGAGCATAACATTATCTCTTTACTCATTGTGAAGTCTAGAAGAAGAGGAATTGGAGAGAAATTTTTCAGCATCTATCTGATATTTTAGAAGAGAGAGAGCCTTTGATTCTTTAGATAAACAAACCCTTACATGCCTCTTAGATTAGGCTGTTAAATAAGTTTTTGGAGCTATTTTTTAAAATAATATTTTATTTCCCCCTAGTTACATGTAAAGACAATTTTTAACATTTATTTAAAAAATTGAGTTCCAAATTTTCTCTCTCCATCCTTTTCTGAGACAGTAAGCAATTTGATATAAGTTATACATGTTCAGTCATGCAAAACATATTACCATATTAGTCATGTAAAAGAAGACACAGGCCCAAAGGAAAAATACCCACAAAGAATACAGGAAGTGAAAAATAGTATCCTTCAATTTACATTCAGACTCCATCGGTTCTTTCTTTGGAGATGGATAGCATTTTTCATCATCAGTCCTTTGGAATTGTTTTGGATCATTGCATTGATGAGAGGAGCTACGTCTGTCCCAGCCAATCATCACACAGTGTTGCAGTTGCTGTGTACAGTGATCTCCTGGTTCTACTCACTTCACTTAGCATCGGTTCATGTAAGTCTTTCCAGATTTTTCTGAAATTGTCCTACTTGTCATTTCTTATAGCACAGTAATCATTCATTACAATCACATATATCACAACTTGTTCAGCCATTCCAATTTTTTGCTCCTACAAAAAGAGCTGCTATAAATATTTTTGTATAAATAGGTCCTTTCTCTCTATTTTAAAAAATGTCTCGGATACAGACCTAGTGGTGGTATGGCTGGATCAAAAGGTATGCACAGTTTTATAGCCCTCTGGGCATAGTTTTGGGAGCTATTTGTGAAAACATCCCTTAAAACCATAAAGTCCTCTTTTGCTCTACGCTTGTCAAATAGGCTTCTCATCAATAATTTGGTCTTCCTTGAGACCCTACTCATCAGCGACAGAGGCCTTGGAGCAAGTGAATGGTGTCAGGTTCTTAGGCCAGGTTATTTAAATGGATAAATTGGCTCTCTGGTTGACCAAGCAATCTCCTGTGACACTCTCCTATGACAGCCTTCTGTGACTTTGAGTGATTCAGGGTAGTTTTCTTGGGACCAATTGCCCCTAGCTGAGATGATCATCAAATCTCCAGTTTCACAGACCAGTTGGGATTTATCATAACCTTACTGAAGCCCAGCAAGGCTTTAAAGTTAGCCAACAGTTTCCTAAAACAGCCCACCCATCACTATTTTATCCCCACAGAGGGGACAATAGGGAAGAATTCTAACCAGGAAATTAAAAAAAGTAGTGAAGTCATCAGTGCATCTTGATACCATGTACCATTTCCTCTCTTGTTTCTCTGATTAAACAGCTCTAGCCACCGCTGCTCAAAACCAACCTCTTCCACTTATCCCATGATGTTCACTTTCAAGCCCCTTTTCAAGCCCTGAGATTTATATGGAGTATCCTTCTAAACCAGTCTGCCAGTCCATTTCTCTCAAATCATCCTTCAGGTAGCTCCTGAAAGCCTTCTTGTCCACGAAGCCTGGTACATAGAGTATGGGCTTAATACATATTTATTGATTAACATACAAGGAGAACCAGCAGCTTCCATTTGTCCTTGCACTTTGACATCTCTCTCTGAATCTCTTTCATCTTTAGCAATGTGACTAAGCTCACCCTTCCCATATGGGGGTCCCCTAATGTCTGTTAATATTTTTATATCACAAGACAGGAGAAGGGATGCAAGCCTAGCCCAATGTATGTAGATGGCTTAATTCCTCCTAGGTACTGTAACTGCATGCAACATATTCAATTACATTCGCGAACATTTTAAAATTGCCTACTATGTGTCGTCAGGAACTGGAGAAAACAAAACAGTATTTACTTGCCTTTAGGGAACTTACTGGGAAGCTCAGTGGCACAGTGAATAAAGAACAGGGTATGGACTCAGGAGGACAGGAGTTCAAATCTGGCCTCAGACACTTACTAGATTTATGACTCTGGGCAAGTCACTTAACCCTGTTTGCCTGAGTTTCTTCATCTGTAAAAATGAGCTAGAGAAGGAAATGAGAAACCATGCCAGTGTCTTTGCCAAGAAAACCCCTAAAAGGGGTCTAAAGAGTTAGGCATGACTGAAAAATAATTAAGTGGCAGCAGCAACCACAGGGAACTTACATTCTTCTGGTTGGATTAAGGTTGGAATGATTTGTAGCTTGTGGAAAGCCCTATTTGGCTCCGCCCTTTGGGCTGCCAGGGTCCCTCTGAGTTTTGCAAATGAGGAGCTGGAATGGACTGGGGGTCTCTAGGAAACTACAGTTCAGCCCAAGGGTCATCTTCGAGTTAACAATTATGTTTATATTTACATAGATATAGATAATTACACTTTAAAATACAATAAAACTTTATTTAAAAATATGAAGAAAAACATTTATAGTAGTCTTAGAGAAATATTTGGAAGCTTGAGATTTGGCCAGGGGCTCCTTAAATGATCACTAAGTTCCCTTCCATCTCTATTTCTGTAGTTCCATGTTCTAACAGGGGTGGGTGGGAACTTGAGGCCACATGTGGCCCTCTAGGTCCTCAAGTGTGGCCCTTTGACTGAATCCAGGCATGTTCCCCACCCTTGTAAGCTGTCTTCCAGTTCTGTCATTGAATGTTCAAAGGTATCTGCCACTAGATGAACAGTATTGTTTCTCTTCAGGATAGCTTATACCTAGTAGGCAGGCCCTCTTTGGATATAGATAACTGAGAGAATCAGGGAAAGTATAAATAAGCCAATTAACCTGTATTTGTTTCCCAGTAAAAATACAATCCTTAATTAGGACAGCACACATTAAATTTCTCTCACTTGTAGACCTGCCTCAGGTTGTTTTTATAACTCTTGACCCTCTGTTCCCACCTGTTTCTGGCGATTATGCATAAGAAAGGCACTGAATACTCACTAATTCCTCCCATTCACTTGGTGACCACTAACTGCTCTTAATATCTCTCCCCCAAAGTAAATCCTTGGACTGTCATTCCCTCACTTCACTCCCCACCCCACATCTTTGTAAATCGAAGTCCACACCTTCCTACAACTCAAATTATTTTCCTGATACTTCTAGGTGAAAGTGACCTTTTTCTATTCAAAATTCTCATAGCACTTTGTGTGATTCCCTACTTAGAATTTATCTCGCCTTCCCTTGTATCACAATTGTTTGCATATGTCTCCCCTTTCACTTCACCCTCCTGTTTAAGATTACAGAATTTTGAGAGCTGGAAGAGACCTCCCAGTGATCTAGTCCACTCCCTTCCGTAAAAGTAATCCCCACCCTAGCAAGTGATTATTCAGCATCAGCTGGAAAAGGTCCCAAATAGTGCCCCCTACCCCCACAGCCCCACCCCCTCTAGGCAGCTTATTCTGCTTTTCTAGTTTTTAGGAAGCTTTTCCTGACGTCAGACCTGTGACCTCCACCCCAGTTTGAGGACAGAGTTTTTTGTCTGTATGCTCAGTGCCTAACAGGAGGTCTTCCATTAAGTAGGTGCTTACTGGATGTTCATAATGCCTTCAGATTTAAAAACTGGAAGCAATCCTCTAGATTCTGCCCTACCCACTCATTTCATAGGCAAGAAAATGATGACCGGTGAGATTAACATGATTTGTCAAAGATCACACAGGTAAGAAACAGCAGAGTAACAAATTCAGCTAGTTGTCACAGTGGGTAGAGCAGGGAGACCTGAGTTCAGATCCTGCCTCACGTTCTTACTGATTGCATGACCCTGGGCAAATGGTTGTGCCTCTTTCAGCCTCGATTTCTTTATCTGCAAAATGAGAATAAGGGCACCAACCTCACAGGATTATTGTGAGGAACAAATGAGACGTAAAGTGTTTTTGCAAACCTTAAAGCACAATATGAATGATGGTGACTATAATAATATTGTGAATATTTGCATCAAACAAAGGAGCACCAGTTTTAAGCAGTGATACAGGTCTGTATCTAGAAATGTGCACCTAGATACCCCCCAAATGTGTGTGCATATACATAGATGTATGTACGCATGCAAACATGAACACATTTACCTACACATCCACATATATAGACATATGTATGTACATATCATGTATGTGTATACATATACATGTATATACTGACTTGATTGAGATTTTATTCCTACTGTCCCTAGCTCTTGAATACTTCTCAGGACTTTCAGTTCCCTGGGGGTAGGGTTGGGGGGCAAGGTGCAGGTCCGTATTGTTTTATCTGTTCTGTGTCTAGTAGAATGCCCCAGGTATGATAAATGCTTCATGTTATTGTTGTCTCTGCTGCTTTTTATTTCTCAGAGAGCCTTGGCACTGCCAGAAGCTCAGCCTCACGGTCTCACCTGCTCAGTACCAGAGCATTTATGGGATTGAGGGTTTTGTGGGTTAAAGATTTTTTTTCCTTAACTGCAGGCATCTTACAAGCTTTCAGGGAAAGGAGAAAAAAAAAAGACATGAAACCTCAGATTGCTTTTCTTTGTTTGTCTAAGAAATATTAGATTTTTTAAAAAGCTATACGCTTAAGAATTTTGTTGGGAGTTGGGGGGGGGGCGGGAGGAGGAGTGAAGAAAGCAGCTTGGAATCTAATCGCTCCATTACCTCCTTGTAGGTACAGAAACCCTTTGTGCTTTGGCACTCCTCCTCCTCTCCCACTCCCACCAAGAGCCCTGGGAAAATGTCTCCCTGCTTTCCAATTACATACTACTGCTGGTGCCTGGGGCCCCCGAAGCCTCTGCCATCAGTGGGCTAGCCTCCCTCCCACACAGGTCTCAGAGAAAAGATGTCCTTTATTCACCTAAGCAGGAGCATCTCTGGATCACAGATATGGGCATTCAGTTAAGCAGTCAGCAAGACTTTATTAAGTGCCCGGCACTGTGCTGGGCACTTCAGATACAAAGAAAGCCAAAAGCAAAAGATCAAAGAGTTCATATTCCCATGGCACAGACAACATGTAGATCACTATATATGTATATGATATAATCTCCATATATAAACATATATACATATAATATATGTATATGATGTATACAAGATTGAAATATGTGAGTGTGTATGTGTACGTGTATAGCATAGTGTAAATGGAGGGTCATCTCAGGGGGAAGGGACTGGGTGGGAGGAGGGGATTGGGAAAGCTCTCTTGTATAAACTAAGATTTGAATGAAGATTTGAAGTAAGCCTGGGGAGCCAGGAGTCCAGGTGAGGATGGAGAGCATTCCAGACATGGGGGTGGGGGGGGACTGCCAGTAAAAAGCACAGGGTGGGGAGAGGGACTGTCTTGTGTATTTTTTAAATTACATTTTTTCTAACTAAAAAAGCATTTATTTTCTCTCTCTTCCATCTTCCTTTCCCCCTACTGAAAAAAACCAAACCTATTCTACTTTGTACCAGTGTATCTGGAACATAGAGGGTGTAGAGAGGAGTACATTTTGGACCAGAGTGTGAAGGACTTTAAATGCACTTTATATTTGATTCTGGAGATGATGGGGAGCCACTGGACATTACTGAATGGGGAGGGGGAGATAGCATGATCAGACCTGTGTTTGAGGAAGATCACGTTGGCAGATGAGGGGAGAATGGATTGGAGTGGAGGGAGGCAATTAGAGCCTGCACCAGAGTAGTAGTTATGTGAGTGGAGAGAAAGGGCCCTAGATGAGAGATATTGTGAAGGCAGAAATTACAAGACTGAACACAGACTGGATACATGGAGTATGAGCTGAGCATGACGCCAAGTTTGTAAGCCTGTGTGAGTGGGAGGGGGGTGGTGGTCAGCCCTCATCAGTAACAGAAACATTCAGAAGAGGGAGGGCTTCAAGAGGAAAGATGATGACTTCTGGTTGCACATAGTGCATTGGAGATGCTTATGGGACATCTAATCTGAGATGTCTAAAAGGCAATTGGCAATGAGATTGGAGCTTAAGAAAGGAATTATGGCTGGGTGTATCATTCTGGAAATCGTATGCATAGAGATGATAATTAGACTCATGGAAACTGATGAAAAAAGTCAAGTGAGAAAGTACAGAAAGACAAAGGGGGTGGGGAATAGTAATATTGCCTCTGCTATATGCCTGGCACTATACTAAGTGCTTCACAAATATTATCTCCTTCAGTCCTCACAACAGCCCTTGCAAGGGCAGGTGCCGTTATTATTACCATTTTAGAGTTAAGGAAACTGAAGCAAACAGCAGCTAAGTCATTTGTCCAAGGTCTCACTGTTAAGTAAATATTTGGTTTGTGCTCAGGTCTGACTGACTCCAGGCCCCTCACTGGAGTCTAAGCACTGCACCATCTAGCTGCCTCTAAATTGAAGTGGGAGTTTTTGTACTCAGGGCAAGTACCACAAAGTACACCATGGGTAAGCCAGTACAAAGGATATGCTCTTTCGGAGTAAGGAAGGATAATGACGCTGAGACAGAGACCCTGGGATGCCAGATTGAGGCCAAATTCTGGAGAGTCTGAGGTGGGAGGTGAATTATAGGGCAGGGCAGAGCAGGGAAGGAAGAGCTAGTTCTCTCCTACCCACCATCTTCTAGCTTCCTATTTTAACCAGTTATTCTTTGAAAAAATTAATAGCTTTTGTTTTAATATCATCTTCATTTTCAAGTATGTCCCTCCCCCTTCCTTGAAAGAATAAAAAAAAATTAGCTCAGTAAATTAGCCAACACATCAATTAACCAATTATTCTTGCTAAATATAAATTCTTTTGTATCTTTGCTTCTGGAGGAATGTAAATGGCACCGGCATCCTCCAAATTCAATGCCCCGGGAGACTGCCTTGGGATGGGGAAGAACACAGTCTTATGAAATGGGGAACTGAGAAGTCTAAGATGTTTAATGTGTCTGATTCCCTTAAAATGCTGGAAATCTGGACATGCTCCAAAAGCCAGCCACACCGGGGGCCTCCGTGTTTCCCAAACTGGGCAGGCCCCGGCAAGCCGCACTTACATGTGTTTTTAAGAGGATGCTTTGAAAGGAAAAGTCTTTAAGATCCAAAGCAACAAAACTGTGAGTGAGTCAGAGAGTGGATGCTTTGGGAGAAGGCAGAGCACGCTTGGGTTTTATCATTTGGGGGGTAACCCCAGCATTATTCTTGCTTCCTTACTTTCCCTCACCCCACGTAGACACTTAGGTGCCAAATCTTGCTATTTCTTCCTTTAGGACATCGAATAATAATGATGATGATGGCGATGATGACTGGTATTTATTTAGACCTACTAGGTGCCTGGCACCATCGTGAACTCATTACAAATATTATTTCGTTTGATCCTGACAACAACACTAGGAGGTAGGTACTGTCATTATTCCCATTTTGCACTTGAGGAAATTGAGGTAAACAGAGTTTAAGTGACTTGCCCAGGGTCACAAAGTGAGTAAGTGTCTGAGGCTACATTTGAACTCGAGTCTCCCAGAGGCCAGGTTCAGCACTCTATCTGTGTAAATGCCACTTAACTGCTTATTGGTTGTATCTGACAGGCCCTCACCACCCCTCACTTAGATTCTTGCGCAGCCCCCTAATTGATCTTAGTACCTCAAGTTTCTCCTCCCTACAGGCTGCCCTAGCCACAGCTGACAAAGTAACTTTTCTCAAGTGCAGATCTGACCTGTGTCTCCTCCATTTAAACTCCAGCACCTTCACTTTCCTATTGACTCCTCAGACAGGGCCCATAGAAACTTGGCTCCCACCTTGGTTTTCAGTTTCCTTGGACAATCCTCCAATCTGTGATTCAGTCCAAATGGCCTTCCCTCTGCCCTCACACGAAACCTTCCACCTTTTCTCTGTGCTACCAGCCTTATCAGGTCCACCTGCCTGGAGTGTCCTCCCTTCTTACAATCTTATACAATCTCTGCCCTCTATTAAAATGTAGCCCAAGAATTATCCTCTCTTTACTATTTAAACATTTTTTAAATTCAGTTTTAGTTTTTGAATTCTCTCCTTCCTTCCACCCATGGAAAGGGGGAGGAAACAAAAGAAAACAAAACCCCTTATGTGGTGTTCATTTGTTTCAGAGTCCCACTCTTCAGGGCCGTATTTGGGGTTTTCTAGACAGAGATACTGGACTGGTTTGACATTTCCTTCTCTAGTTCATTTTACAGATGAATCAACTGAGACAAACAGGGTTAAGTGACTTGCCCAGGGTCACAGAGCTAGTGTCTAAGTCTGAATTTGAACTCAGACCTTCCTGACTCTGAACCTGGCACTCTAACCATTACACCCCCTTGCCGCCTTTACAAATATGCAATAAGCAAAACAAATTCTTGCGTTTGCCAAGGTTTGTTTGTTTGTTTAGGTTTAAAAAAAAGCTTCAGTCTGCACACTGAGTTCATCACTTATTTGGAGGTAGAAAGTTTCATCACTAGTCCTTTGGAACTATGGCTGGTTCTGTTGACAAGAACTACTGTCTGAGTAAAGCGTTTTCTGATGTGGTAGAACTAGTTAGTTCTGTCTCTGTCTCTGTCTCTGACTTTCTCTTTGTGTTTGTCTCTCCCTCTCTCACCCCACCCTCTCTCTCCCTCTCCTCTCTCCTTTTCTCCCTCTCTTTCTCTTTCTCTCTCCCTTTCTCCCTTCCCCTTCTATCTCTTCCTCCCTCTCCTTCCCCTTCCCTCCCCTCCCCCTTCTCTTCCCTTCCCCTTCCCTTCTCTTCCCTTCCTCTTCCTTTCCCTTCTCCTTCCCTCCCTTCTTCTTCCTCCTTTCTCCTTCCTTCCCTTCTTTTCTCTTCCCTTCCCTTCCTTCTCTTCTCCTCCCCTCTCTTCCCCTCCCCTTCACTCCTTTCCCTTTGTCTCTGTCTTTCTTTCTGAATCTCTTTCCTCTGTATATTTGTACTTATTCACTTTATATTTATTCAGTATAAATTTATATATGTGCTTGTGCTTCTTGTCTCTCCCCATTAGAAAGTAAATTCCTATTGAGTAGGGACTGGTCAGGAGTGTACTGTAACAGCTGGGTGTACAGGAAAAATGTATACGGGACATACTTTTTAGTAACCTTTTATTCACTTTTAAGTTTAATCTCTGTCGTTAACATTTTCTCCATCACTTTCCAAAGTTTAGACAATCAATAAAATAATAAATCAAGCCCTGATTTGGAGCAGTTCCTAATTTTTGAGGTGCAAAATGCTGACATCGATAATGTAACAACTGGTTCTTGGGATCTCGATCCAGCATACCCCTAGATTGTTATTTCATTTTACTTTTATGCCTAGCACATGGTAGGTCCTTAATAAATGCTTATATATTGGTTGATCAATTGATTGTAAGCTCCTTGAAGGCAGAGACAATCTTTTGCCTCTTCCCGGATCCCCAGTGCTTTGCACAGTTTCCAGCAGATAGTAGTTGCTTAATACATGTTTGCTGATTGATTGGTTGACTGCCCACTGCCTCTGATCCCAAAGACTAACCCTGTACAACACACACCCCAAAATAGGAACTCAGCTAACAGTCTGCAAAGAGACAAGGCAATACGCAGTTCATCTAGTAGACCATGCTGCCTATTCCTAGTTCATCCCTTTTATCATTCTCCTTATTTATTTCTCCAATTGAAATGATCTTCAAATTAACCACTTTCCCCTTTTCCTTCTCACTTTAAGCAGAGGTCAGGCACATTCTTTGGGAGAAAAGCGAAAGACTTCAGTTTTTTCTGCTTGTCTTAGAGAATGGTAATAATACTAATAGCTTGCATTTATGTAGTTACAAAACCCTTTGCCTCCATTATCTCATTTGCTCCTCATAACAACATTGTAAGATGGTGGAGGGGAAAGAGTTCTGGGTGTAATTACAGGACCAGAGTTCAAATCCCAGGACTGTCAATTATTCTCTATATGGTCTTGGGGGTAAGTTTATTTCTATGGGTCTGTATCCTTAGCTATAAAAACAAAACAAACATTTACCGAATGCTTACTGTATGCCAGACACTGTGAAAAATGCTGGTGATACAAAAAAAAAAGGTGAAAGACAGTCTGTGCTCTCAAGGAGCCTGTAGCCTAATGGTGGACAGAACATGTAAACACTTATGTACAAAATAGATAAATATAAGATAAATTAGAGATATTCAACTGATTATTAAATGAATGGGTTGAATTAAATTACTTAAATATATGATTCTTATTGTAATGCCTTTTTGTATGAGAGGCCTCATGCCAACGCAGACATAGAATGACCTTGGATCCTAGGTGATCTAGGTTGAGTCCAGCAAACTTCTGTCACAAGCGTGCACTCAGCCTTTAGCTCCTGGCAGGACGGTACAAGGGGAAGAGTCTTGGATTTATGGTCAGAGGACCTGCGTTCTTGCCCCTACTCTGTCACTTACTGGGTGACTTTGGCCAAATCATTTAATTTCTCTGAGACTCGGTTTCCTGACCTCAGTTAAGTTCATCTGGATCAAGGGTTATTAACCTTTTTTTCTTTTTGTCTTTTTAGTAGTCTGATGAAGCCTTTGAACCCCTTCTCAGAATCATGTTTTTGAATGTGTAAAATAAAATACATTGGATCACAAAGGAAACCAATTATAATGATAATTATCTATCTATCTCTATCTCTGTATTTTGTTGTTGTTTAGTCATTTTCATTCTTGTCTGATTCTTTTTGACCCCTTTTTTTGTGATTTTCTTGGCAAAAATACTAGAGTGGTTTGCCATTTCCTTTTCTAGGTCATTTTACAGGTGAGGAAACTAAGGCAAATAGGGATAAGTGACTTGCCCAGGGTCATACAACTAGTAAGTGTCTGAAATCAGATTTGAATTCAGTCCTTCCTGACACTGGGGGCTGGCACTCAATCACTGACCCACCTAGCTACTCTCTGTCTATCTGTCTGTCTGTCTGTCTCTGTCTCTCTCTCCTCTCCTCTTCCCCTCTCCCTCCCAGTATCCCTCCACCCCCTACCCCCCAAGTTCAAGGACCTTGACCCTGAAGAATCTAACTAGGTTAAGGTCCTGTGATCTAGATAACCTTTAAGGTTCATTACAATTCTAAATCTATGATCCTAAAATCCCCAAAACAGAGGCTCTCAGAGATATAGTTATCTTTCCTGTGTTTATAGTCTAAAAGAAATGAGATGAAACCACCTTGCTCCCCAAGTCACTTTGGTCTGTCTGAATTGTTCCAATAGTTGTTCATTGTTTCTTTTGCTTTGTTTTTCTTTTCTTTTTTTTAATTGCATATTTCACTATACAGTGAAGAAGACCAAACTCCTTCCTCATAGAGCCTAGAACCAAAGTCAGAATGACCTAAAGTAATATCTCTATAGTGTCATGGACAGAAAGTCAAGAGGCAGCATCTAGCCCTGAATCTATCATTAAGGAGCTTTGTTCCTTTGGATAAGTGACTTGACCTCTTGGGGTCTTAATTTTTCTCATCTGTAAAGTGAGGGGGGTTGAAAGCCATCCTCTTCTCTGCAATTTTTAATCCTCCATGATGCTGACAAACACCTCTGATGAACGTGTCTATGTTTTATGTGTCACTTGATGTCAATATTGACTACATCCCTGGAAAAAGGCATCCTTGGGGTTATGTGAGTCATGGAACTGTGAATGATTTTAACAGATGGACCAGAGATAATCTGAAGAGAAACTTTAAGGCTTCATTTTGCCCCAAGTTAAATGCTTATTTGTAATTAACTAACCATAGGTATGAAGGATTTATATTCTCAAGTCCTCTTAGTCAGTCATGTGATTATGAAGATATGATTTGCTGTTGAAAATTTTCTTCAAAAGTCTGATATCTTCTCATATTTTCACCAAGCATACTATTATTTTATACATAGATTATTTCCATCAAGATTTTGTAGGTGTGAATAAAGCAGGAACATGGTTAGTAATTGTTGATGTAGTCTTGATCATTTTTTAAATTGGCTTTTTCATTTGGGAGGAACTTCTTTTCTTATTGAAATATCTTGGAAATCCAACCCTCATGGCCTTTAATATAATATCCATTGTCCAATCATTGTCCTTTCAGAGTGGCTAATATGACAATAAAGGAGGGGATGTGGGAAAACTGGGACACTAATGCACTGTTGGTAGAATTGTGAATTGATTCAGCCATTCTGGAGAGCAATTTGGAACTATGCCCGAAGGGGTATGAAACTGTGCATACCCATTGATCCAATAATATCACCTAGATCAATATCACAAAGACAACCAAAAAGAAGGGGAAAGGACCTGTTCTTGCAAAAATATTCATAGCTACTCTTTCTGAGTTGGCTAAGAATTGGAAATCCAAGGAATGTCCATCAATTGGGGTTTGTCTGAACAGACTATGGTATATGATTGTAATGGAATTGTGTTCGTCCTTGGTTCACGAAGAAGACCATGCCATCAGAAAAATAATGACATGATTTGCACTTGACTCTGTTTTGAGTGAGGGAGGGCTGTGCAAGTCACCAGCCTCATTTCTCCTCCAGAGTCATCTGAATCCAGTGACCAGATATTCATCAAGATGACTGGAGATGGCCCAGGATGCACTGGAAGACCTTAGGCCCTTTAGGCCAAGGTCTTTGCTGGTACTCACTTAGAGTGAGGCAAGACCTGTTCATTGAATAGACCTGTTTAAGAAGTAGGCAGGCCATGGCCCCTTTAATGAGGTCAAGAAAAAAAAAAGACATCAGAGTGGGAGGGAAACAGCAGCAGTTACTATTGATAATCACTGTAAAGCTAGGAGGGTCCAACTCACTAGCTGTGTGACCTTGGGCAAGTCACTACCCCAATTGCCTCATCCTGGCTCATCTCCAGTCATCCTGATGAATATCTGGTCACTGGATTCAGGTGGCTCTGGAGGAGAAATGAGGCTGGTGACCTGCACAGCCCTCCCTCACTCAAAACAGAGTCAAGTGCAAGTCATGTCATTATTATTCTGATGGCATGGTCTTCTTTGGCAACAAAGGACGAACACAGAGGAGGGTCCAGAGAAGCCCTTAGGCAGGGGCCTATTGATGTCCCAGCTTCAGAGTGCAGTACATTTAAGGTTTTGGGAGAGGACAGGACAGGACAGGACAAGGGAAAGGAAAGGAATATTATTGTTCTGTAAGAAATGATGAGCAGGATGATTTCAGAAAAACCTAGAAAGACTTACGTGAACTAATACATAATGAGGTGAGCAGAACCATTGTACAAAGGAACAACAAGATTGTTTGATGAAGAACTGGGAAGGACTTAGCTATTCTGAGTACTATAATGATCCAAGACAATCCCAAAGGACTGATGATGAAGCATACTATCCACCTCCAGAGAAAGGACTGATATTGTTTGAATACAGACTGAATCATGCCATTTTTCCTTTTTTTATTTCACTTTTTCTCTTATTCAAGTCTTGTACAAAAAAACTAATGTGGAAATGTTTTGCTTAATTTCACATGTATAACATATATCTGATTGCTTACTGTCTCAGGGAGGGAGCAAGGGGCAGGGGAGGGAGGGAGAGAGAGAATTTGGAACTCAAAACTTTAAATAAAAAATGTTAAAGTTGTTTTGTTTTGTTTTTTAAAAGAAGTCTTTAAGTCTTCTCGTTTCTTACATCCAATTCCTGGTTACCTTGGTACCAGTATCCAGGTACCTTAGACTTACTTATGCTTTACTTCTGTTTTCTATCTACAGTGTTTTTCTGTAGATTATTTTCTCTGTCCCCTTTGGGTCTTTCCTGTTTTTCCATCAGAATGTCAATCAACCATGGTTATTGCACCCACCACATAGAAAGCCCTTTATGCACAGTCTTTAAAGGATGACTATTTCATTAAATCCCATAACTTGCTCTGGGAGGCACTTAGGGAAAACATTAGTCATATTTTAGAAATGGAAAAACTGACATACAGAAAAGAAATGACTTGCTCAAAGTCATGGGGTGAGTCACTGGAGAATGAAACATCCAAAATGACTTTTTAGAGGATACTGGAACTTGAAAGGCTATTAGAGATCAATCCAATCATCCATCCCACTCCCTTCCCCCACCTCCATTTCATTTCAATCTTCAATTTTCTCTTTCATTATAAACTTTAATAATTCTTCTATTTTATAGGTGAAGAAACTGAAGCCCACAGAGGGTGAGGGATTTGCCCAAAGTTACATAGTATGGGACAGAATTACAATTAGCATGGGGAGACCAGGGTGCTGAATTTAGAGGTTTTTGACATTTATATGTTATTTTACATTACAGCTTTATTTGTATTATAGCTTCATCTCATGTTATTCACAAGGGCTACTACCTTGCTGAGTTCATGTTTACAGTACTATCTTAATTTAGCTCTTGATGGAAGGCTAACTGCAGCTGTAGAATCTTTGTGCCTGTTGGTAGAGTTAGTCCACAGGTGGATGAGAGATTCACTAAGTATAAGATATCTTATTTCTGTCTTTGTTAAAGCACTTCTTCTTTACTATGGACTTATGACAATTTCTTGTATGAAATCCTGTTCTTTAAACCTTCTCAGTAGCTTCATGAAGTTGCCAGTCTTATCCAGCAGCATCTCCCATCAACTACAAGTTATAGCCTAGTGTACCTTTCAGATTCCATTTTTACTAAAACCATATGGTAGGCACCATGCAACTCCTTTGATCTCCAAGTTCATCCCGGCTATTAGATTGCTTGGAGCTACATAATGCTAGAGTCAGTATGTATGGATGTAAAACTGGATATTGGTGACTGGCAGTACGGCAAAGGGAAAAGAGCATAGGACTAGGAGGCAAGAGACCTGGGTTCCCATGCCAGCTTTGTCATTAATTAGTTGTGTGATCTCGAGTAATTCACTTCATTCTTGTCCTTGGGTTTTTAATTTCTTTCTTCCATAAATGCAACTCACGTTTCACTTCATACTCCCCAAATTGCCAAACATGATAAAAGCTGGATATGGTCAGTGTTGGAGGGGTTGTGGGAAGACAGGCATACTTACCTTACCCAATTGAAGAAACTGTGTGCTGTTCAACCATTTTGGAAAATAATTTGGAACCCCACAATGCCCAAAATGTAACCTTTGACACAGAGATCCTCCTGCCTGTCTTTTCTCCCTGAGAAACGTCCCATTTGCAGTAGTACTTTTTTGTGGCAGTAAAGGATGGGAAACAAAGTAGGTGCCTTTTGGGGACTGGTGAAAAGGAATGTGGTATGTGAATGCAAAGAAATCAGAGAAATTTGGGAATATTTTAATAAATTGATACAAAAGCAAATAAGCAGAATGAGTAAAATAATATACACAATATCCTCAGCAAAGTAAACTGAAAGAACAATAAAAAAACCCCAAATGGTTTTTAATTATAATGACCATGCTTGAACTTTGAGAAAAGTTAAGAAATGCACTTCCCTCTTTGTGCTGGAAAGGTGGGGGATTCTGCACATGGATGTTTGTTTCCTATGCTGTCATATACAGTTGATGTGTCAGTTGGTTTAGCTTAACTATTTTTTCTCTATCTTTTTACAATTCTTTGCTACAAGGAAGCCTTACAAGGTAGGGAAGGAGGAGGAAGGAGATAGATTTGGAATTGAAGATTTGGAGATTGAAAAGCAGATTTGGACATTTTTTTGAATAAAAATCGATAAGACAAAACAAAAACAAACAAAATGCGTGATTTGAAATAGATGACCTTTTAAAAAAATTATCAGTGTTTTTTATTTCTACATCACCTACATTTCCCTCCCACTCCCAGAGGAGCTGTCCCTTATTATAAAAAAATTAAAAAAAAAACAGTTCAGCAAAACTAACATACACCATTCAAGTTTAACTCTATACAGAGTGCTAAACGCATATTTCTCACTCCCACCCCACAACCAGTGAAGAGGAGGAGCTGTATTCTCATATCTCTTTGGAGCAGGCTGGACAGATGCTTTCGAAGTCCTTTTCTGCTCCGACATTCTATGATGCTGGTGCTTCTTCTCCCTGTCACTCAGCTGCCTTTAATTTCATCAGTGATCCCCTGGCTTAAGGATAGAGGAAAGCTTTGAGGCTTTGCACACCATTGCTCACACTCCATCCATAACAAAGTCATAATAAATGATGCTCTTTTTCGTCTTACGGGTAAAGAATCTTTATGCAGTATATACATTGTATGCACACCTCCCCCATCCCCTTAGAGACTTGCGCGCGCGCGCGCGCGCGCGCACACACACACACACACACTCACCATCTCTGCAACCATTCCAGGGGGAACACTTACTTTCTCTACAATGTCCTTCCATTGCGAGTGGTGATGGGTAACAGAGATGATGTAATAATAGTTTTATTGGATCAATATATCATTTAGAAAATAAAAGCTCTCCCCTTTATCGGGTGATGGCCAGGAGGGGAAATGCCTGGGCTTGGCCGGTAGTTTATGTCTGTCTAAGAGAGGGGAGAGTATCTCACCATCTCAATGAGCTTGTGTCTTTGTTTTTTATTAGCTTCCTGATAAGCAGCACCCATAAAAACATCCCTGGGAAGGCTTCTTTGAACAATAAACTGCTAGCTTTGATAGCCATCAGTCAGTAGTGGAGTCCAGACAGGTCTTTTCTTTGGCCAAGTGGACTACAAGATCAATTTAATGGGGAGGATTTTAGGCCCTTCATTTCCTTCCCTGCCTCCCCCTAAAACCACCCCAAATATTTGGATTCCCATTTTACAGACAAGAAAAACTGAGTACTGAGGAAGTAAGTGATTTTAACCAGTCACTATGGACAAAAAAGACAGTTTTCCTCTAGATTCAAAACACTGGTGCATCTATACCTTCTGTTTTCATTGAGGTATAAGCCTACTATCAGTTAAGAAATTGCATGCACAGGCAATCCCAGGGTGGGAAAAATTAGGATGGGCCCAGTAGGAATCAGGCTGACTAGGCAAGAATTTATCCTGAAGACATAAAATCATAGCACTAACACAGTATTTGTAGCTGCTGACGTTCACTGTCATCAGAACCATTTTATTTATGACACAGAATGCAAGTTAGGGTGTTGGAAGAGCTGGGAAACATTTTGCAGACTGGAGAAAAAGAAAGTATGCTGATTCAATTCAATTTAACAAGTAGTTGCTGATAGATTTCCTTTCTTCTGAGGCATACAAAGCATTTTCTCAAAGATCTCCTGCAAAGCAGAGAGTGAGAGAATGATCTTTTATTTTGTAGATGAGGGCACTGGGGACCAAGGATGAGTGACTTACCCAAAGACATGCAGCTTGATTCCTGAGCTTGCTGCCTATCCTTAGTCTTTAAGTCTAGGAGACCTTCAGCTCTGGTGGGGAGTAGTATGAAGGTTAAAGATTTGTTTTTTCAGGTCAGGTCAGTTCAATTCAATGCAATACAATGCAATTCAGCACACATTTATATATTTACTTTGAGTAAGGCACTATACATGAGTACTTCACAATTGAAGGGCAAGGTGAGAGCTGAGCAATGAGCTTTGAGGGCAGAGACTGAGGGAGACTCTTATGACAGGAGAGATCAGGGAAGGCTTCATGGAGAGGCCTCACTCTGAAGGAAGAGAAAGATTTCATCTGACAGGCAGGGGAAGGAAGAGTGCTTCACAAATCAGGGAGGAGTATACATGGATCTGGGGAAGTATAGCATGAGAACAGGGAGCAGAAGGTAGTCCAGACTGTCTGGGGCATAGAGAACATGAAAGAAGTCATATGAAATCAGGCTGGAAAAGGTGATGTGAAACGTATTTTTTTTTCCATTTGCTACAAAGACAGGAAATTAAGCCAATTTCTACATGGAGCAGACCAAAATATGGCAGACAAGCACTGACCTAGCTCTCTCTCTTCACTGTAGAAGTTCTTCACTGTCTCAGGGTAATTCACCCTGGCCTTCTTTCTGCTTGCCCTGTCCTTGAGATCTGTCTGCTCAACAGAAGCTCAGAGCCAGGGTCAGTGACCAAAAGGATCTTGGAGCCCATGTGGTGACCTTTGGCTTCAGCTCCTCATTGCCTGGACACCGGCTGTGTTGGCCTGTTTGTCTTAGTTTAAGCCTCTCTCATGCACATTGGGAATAGGAAGGAGAGATTGGTGGAGGACCGATGGAGTTGAAAAATCAAAGCTTTGGTTAGAGGAAAAAGGATGTAAGGAAAAGACAGATTGTTGAAGTCTTATCTCAGCTCAGAGAAAATGGAGGAAGGAAAAACCGGACTGCTGAATTACAAATCTATGAGATTCCTAGGTAAAACCTTAAAGGAAGGCGACTCTGTATTACAGTAATATTATTTCTTTAATGTTTCAAGATATGTTTTGAGTGGTGGTCTTGATTCTCTGATTGGTGGAGTCTAGTCTGCTTGACAAGTATCACAGGCTGTAAGAGTGCATTCTTTCAGATTTGGAATGGCCCCTATGTATCTTGTAAGGGTGGCACACTTTTGAGTATTCCATTTATACTTTGTAATAGAGCAGTGAGAGCATCTATTAAGCTTACCATGTGGTAGGCACTGTTCTAAGTGCTGGGCATAGAAATGCAAGAAACACAAAGACCCCTGCCCTCCAGGAGCTTAGTTGCAAATCAAGGAGAACAACACATGAAGAGGAGTGCACAATTAAAACTGTAGGGAAAACTATTTCCTGGTAAGGTAAGGCAAAAGTTCATCTCTCAGAGCTGGGAAGGCAGCTGATGATTTAAGGTTCATGAAATGCTTTCCTCACAACAACCTTTTAGGGTAGGAGGTATAATATTGTTCCTGCTTTATAGATGAAGAAACTGGGGTTCATAGGAGTTAAGTGACTTGCTCATATTCCAACATTTTATCAAAGAAGGGATTCCAATTCAGGTCAGCTGACTCTTAGTCTGGTCTCAGCATCCTTATCTGGTGACCATATTTGGGTGACCAGTCTTTTGCATTTATCTTGTCTTTGGATGGAAGGCATAGAGATGGAATTGAATTGGAATTCAATCCTTAGGCTTCATGGTTCCATGGCTATAGAAACACAGACCTTGAGTATTGACTTAGAGGAGTCTCCAGCATAGGAAATGTCTGCTCCTAGCGAAGGGGAAATAGAGAATTTAAGGCAGATTTAAGATATACCTTAAAGAACCCCAAGTTTATAAGATGTCACCAATATTTGACACTTCCCTTAAGTTCAACTGCAGGGAAGCCCAGCACACTCAAGAACATCCCAGCTCCTGCTGCGTGGACCAAAGTCCAGGCGCTGACATCCAAGAGCTAGAGCAGCAGAACAGCACTGCACCAGGTGCAAGGGAATAGATACAAGACAAAAAAAAATCAAACAGTTCCTGCTCTCAAGGAGCTGACATTCCATCATGAGACAATATGTGCATATATAATTATATGCAGAAGAAACATGCTTATAAAAACAAAGACAAGGTAGTTAAATGCAAGGGAATTCAGGAAAGAAAGGCACTAGCAGTTGGGAGGATCAAGAAAGCCTCCCATTTCTGGGGAGCAACTGGCTTCAGTGTTCAGTTCAAGCCCTCCATAATTTGACGCTTACCTCCCCTTTCAGTCTTCTATTATACTGTTCCTCATCACTTCCTCTAAATTCTAGTCAAACTAAATTATTTGTTGTTCCACATTTTCTGCTTTTGCTCATGTTGTCCCCCTGCTGTGCCTGGAATGTTCTTTTCCTGTTCCTCCCTCCTATGATTTCCTCCTCCTGAAATCTGATTCAGTCTTCAAGACTTAGTTGAGATGCTACCTTCTCTATGAAGTTTTCCATAATTCCGCCCATCTATCTCTCATCTGATCTCATAGGCACATGTTTTGTTTATATTACATTTATCTGTCTATAGATTCTGTCTCCCCTACTGTATTGTAAAGTCCTTGAGGATAAGGGCCATTTAAAATTATATGTTTCTCTTCTAGCACCTAGCATAAAATATTATAACCATAAATGCTTACTGAATAGTTGTTGAATAAGTAAGTGAATGAATGAATTTTTTTCTCTTGAAGTTAAGGACTCCAGTTGTGAAATAGGGATGTTGGCACATCTTATTGCCTAACCCTCTACATGTCCCTACTTTCAGAAGTATCAGGTTGAATAGGAACAAATTTTCTTTGAGATTTTCAATGGAAAAAGTATTATTTAAATAATATTTTTCAAAATGCTTCCTCACAAAAACCTTGAAGTAGGTACTATTTTTGTCCCCATTTTAGAGTTGAGAAAACTGAGGCTGAGAGCAGTTCAAGGACTTGCTTGTGTTCACCAAGCTAAGCAAACATCTGAGGCTAGATGCCAACTCAGGTCTTCTTGACTCAACATCCAGCACTCTAACAATCAGACACTATTTGTCCCTATGCCTTGAAAATATTTAGGAAAATATAATGGTGAACTTTTAAATTTGAGATTCTCTGAAGCTGGACCAAAAGTTTTTTGAGTATGAGCTGAGTGTGAGATTCCACAGGCCCCCATCTATCCCTGGACTTGTAAGTAAGCAATAGCTTGGTACAGGCTTCAGTTACATCCCCAGTATGGCTATCAATCTGCATCCTCACCTCAGATGGTTGTCCTCTAGCTTGTAAGTGTTTTATAAAACTCCATGGGGGACCTGATTGGACCTCGCACTGGGGGTTATGCTATACAACTATGCCCTCATGGCTGGGAAGGGGAATTTGAAACCTTCAAGGCAGAGCCACTCTACCTCAATGACTTTCCTGGGACATATTTTATTCCCCTTTATTACCCAGCTTCGAAAATAACAAGGCTTTTCAGGGAAACTTGTATTCTTTCTTTCACCAGGTTGTTTCTTCTTTCTGCAGACCAGGGCAAGAGAATAGCTGGCCCCTCTGTGGTGTGAACATCTTCAGGAAAGAGGTTGTTGTTCATCCTTCAAGTCAGCTTGAACACCAGACTAGGCACACACTTAGGATGAGAGGGCTTGAAAGGCTAGCTCCTTGCTCATGTGCAGAAGGGATATTGAGGCTTTTACATTTTCTCTAATGTCTGTTTCTATAGCCTTGACTGGCCTGGACTGGGCTGGACTAGGCCCAGTGCAGAGAAAGGCCTCCCCTTTACTGATATCTGGGGTTGAGGAGCAGATAATGGGCAAAACCACATATTTCAGAGTGCCTTGGAAAGCATAGCCTGTAGGTCAGCATTTTAGTGCTATGGCAATCTTCTTGGTATGAACAGTTCCTTATGAGTGCAGATTGCAACCCACCCCTGCTTTCTCTTCATGCATGGACTCTTTATTGAAAAATTAATTTTTTTTGTTCCATTTTAAGTTCCAAACCATCTTCCTCCCCACCCCACCCCATTTGACAGATACACACACACACACACACACACACACACATTCACACCCTAAAACCATACTATGTTTACTTCTATTTATCACTTTTTCCTCTGGAGGTGGATAGCATTCTTCCTTCATAGATACTTTGTAGTTGGTTTGAGTATTTACAATACTCAGAATAACTTAGTTGTTCACAGTTATTCTAACAGTATGGCTGTCATTGTATACAATGTTCTCTTGATTCTGTTTACTTCACTTTTCATTATTTCATTCAAGTCTTTCCATATTTTGCTCATCATTTCTTACAGCACAGTAGTATTCCATCACAACATGCATGGTCCCTTCACCACATCTTCTTGTATATAGGATATCCCAAAAATGCAGTTTTGAGCTGTTAGTCGTGTAAGACTTTTCATTTAACCTTTTAATAGCTCCAAACTGCGCTAAGAATTTTGAGAAACTCCATTATTTATAGAGGGTCCATGCAATGCACTTTTCCTAGTTCAGTGCTCAAGGTGTCCATTTTTAATTCCTTGATCTTTCTGTCCATTGGCTTACCTCCTGTTTTCGTCATATGACACTTTTCACTTGCATATCACCTTCCAAAACATGCTCTAGTCTACTTATGCCCATCATGGGACCCAAGCAAAGGCTCTTTCTTGCATCAGAGGGGAGCTGTTGGTTCTTTCCAGGTCATTCATTGCACCTCTGGATCTTTACCTTGGATGTAGAAGGGAGTTAAGGCTCTAGATCAGTTTAATATCTTATAAGTGAATTAGAGGGGCAGCAGCTAAGTGACACAGTGGATAGAGCACTGGCCCTGAAGTCAGGAGGACCTGATTTCAAGTCTGGCTTCAGACATTTACCAGCTGTGTGACCCTGGGCAACTCACTTAACCCCAGTTGCCTCAAAAATGGATTAGAGATGGGTGATATGTATGCACACACACATTTATGTATATATACATAAATAAGGAGAGATAAAGAAAGAGAGATAGAGAAAGAGAGATAGAGACACACAGAGAGATAGAAACACAAAAAGATACACAAAGAGAAGGAAAGAGATACAGAAAGAAACAGAGAAAGAGAGATTAGAGACAGAGAGGAAGAGAGAAACACACTTGCCCAGATATAGAAAGGCAGAGAGAGAGAGAGAGAGAGATGGAGGGAGGGAAGGGGAAGGAGAGAGAGAGGGAGGAAGGGAGAGCGAACACTTTTCTTAGGACTTGTCCTCCCTCATCCCTTCACCAAATAAGCAGGAAAACTATCAGAGGTGGCTTGGCCTAGTGGTTAAAAATCTAGTCCTTTCCTCTAGTTCTTTCCTCTGCCTCATATTGATCATGGGTCCCTGGGTTAGGTGCCCCAGGCAACTCTCTAAAGCTCTAAATCATAGAGAAGGTACTGTTCTACTTGGAATTCTCTCTCTGGCTTCCAGTAGGTCCCAGGTAAGAGCCCCTCCCCCCGCCCAAGAAGCCTTTCCTAGCCCTCCTACTGCCTTCCTTCTAAGATCACCTCCAAGTGAGCCTCAAGTCTAGTCAGCTGGTATTTATGAAGTGTTCACTATTTGCCAAACATGGTGCTATTTGTACAGATACAAGCTAAGACAAAGATGGCTCCTATCCTCTTGGAGCTTATGTTCGATCGGAGGAAGATTAAAAGTAACAGGTAGCTGACAAATGTGCCTGGGACAGAGAGAGCCATGATGGTGAAGTCTAGAGAGCTGCCCCAGACCCTTCCTCAATGTGGAGGCCCTGAGAGGAATCCACCATTAGGAAAAGGAACTTTCCAAGGTGAGAAGGTGACTGAGGCATGGCGGTAGTGAAGTCTGAAATCCTATGGGGAAGGGGAAAGGAGGGAACAAGCATTGAGTAAGTGCTGAGGGCTTTATAAAAATCAAAATTTTTTTCCCCACAAGAATCCTTTGAAACAGGAAGGATAAACATTATTATCTTGCAAGTATCAATTGTTTCACAATTATTGTCAGAGGTGCAATTGGAATCCAGGTCACTTCTGACTCCATATCCACTGTTTTTCCTATCTCTTATAATGCCACCTCTCATAATGCAACTTAGAACTAGGAAAGAAGTAAGGAAAAGAGCTATCCTCTGTACTAAATGTAGAGAAACTAGGACCCTGGGAACCTCAATGTATAGCCCTGTTACTTATTTGTTAAGAGACCCTGGACAAATTGCTTAACCTCTTTTAGACCTCCGTTTCCCTATCTGAAAAATGAGGATAACATTGAAACTAACTAAAAAGGATATTGGTCTTCAAGAGCTCTGGATTTCTGTTCTGTTCTGTCATCTACTAGTCATGTGACCCTGGGGAAGTCACTTCATTTATCTGAGTCTTAATTTCTTTATTTGTTAAACTGAAGAGACTGGATAAAACGTTCTCTAAGTTTCTTCCAACCACTTAAAAATAAGTCTCCCAGAAGTAATCATAACTCATATTTGTTAATGACCTCAAAATTTGAACTTTCCTTGCAATGAACATGTTAGTATTATCATATACTCATTGTGGTATGGAGATGACCCAGAATTCTCAAACTCTGTGCCAGCAGAACACAGGTTCTTATATGCCCTACAAAGCTGGACAGGTTCATTTGAGAATGGATTGGATGACAAATAGTGAATTATCCAAGGATCAACTCTAGTAAGACCAGCTCAGAGTGCTCATTACTGAGTTGACTGGAGGGTGTTGAATTTTTGGCCACAAGAGCTTTGGAAGACCATCTACTAAGTCACAGAAGATTTGTTACTGGCTTCTATAATGGGAGTATCCCATGTGGAATCCCATTCTTCCTTTAAGACCAAGATCAATTACTACCTACACAACTGGAGATACAACACCCCTCCCTGCAATGAAACCATTCCTACCCTCAAGGAGCTTACATTCCAGCCTAAAGCTGTCTGAGCAGCACTGCCCTGGATTTGAAGTCAGAGAACACTTAACGCCTGTTGGATCTAGGTGAGTCTTCATCTCTCTGGCCCTCTAATCTCTCATATAAAATGAGCAGGGCAGTTTGATGGCCTTACAGGTCTCTTCCACCTCTATATCCTATGGTTCTAAGGGAAACTGTGACGTTAATGTCAGGATGTGAACTTAAAGAGACTCCTAGAATTCCTTTCACTGACACTCAACAGCTATGGTCTAAGGGTCTTATAGCTTTTATTATCGCTGGATAGCACACTATAGCCCTTTGCTTCTGAATTCAGGATTTAGCAGTACAAGGGTAGGAGGAACATGCCAGAGGCTTCCCTCCAATGCTACTGCCCAATGAGGGAGGAGGATGATTTTCCATCTTAGCTGTTTCACAAGGTACTGGAAATTGTGCCCAGCAGGGAGAATCTGTGTGGGCTGCTGGTTCCTAGAGGCAATGCGTTCCCCTCTCCGGAGGACTCCAGGGACTCAGGCAATCTCCCAATACCCACAAAGGTTTTGAACTTCATGGGGCCCACTTCCCCTTAAGTGTGATAGATGGGCTGGCTTTTCCTGGTAGTTCAGATGCTTTGCATTGATTTGTGTATTAGTTTGTATATTGTTTTGAGAGGCCAGTTTAAAGGGAAGCTCTGCCTATCGTCCATCAAAGCTCTCTGGTGCTTTATCTTCATTTTGACTTGGCTCTCATCAGGGTCTCTGGCAGGCTTCTGCCAAAAGAGAATAAGGACTCTCTATCCATCACCCAGAGAGAAAACGTCATCCCAGATTTGTTCAGTCTGAAGCTGAAAGGTGCATCCAATGGGAAAGAATGCTCAGTGTTCACCAAGTGTCCTCTTTTGAAGGAGATAGGAACCAGTCACTTTTTGGTTGGTACATTATCTTAGAAGGTGGGGACATTATGGGAAAGTCATCACTTCTATTTTACAGATGAGTAAAACTGAGACATAGTGACAATACCATGGAGTAGAAGCTAATATAAACTGTCCTCTTTTCTCACAAAGCAGGTAAAATGGAGGCAACCAATCGATAACCATTGAAAAAAAAAAACCAGTTACACTTGCATCTCCTTAGAAGGCAGGGACATAACTGAGTGGAGCAATGAAGAGGGAGCACAGAGTTCGGTCATGGGGTACAGGTGGCGTCTCTATGACTATATTCCTTTTTCTGTATTCTTACCCTAGAGTCAAATATCTTTCCTCTCTATCCACTTTCTCTTCAACTCTAAATAACCCTCAATAATCTGCCTTCTTCTTGCCCAGATGAAATAAAAAGTAATACCTCGATCAAACTCATGCTATAAGGTTATAGCGGTAGACTGAATATCACTCTTTGGGTCTTCATATTTTGGGGATGGGGAATAATAATGCTATGAGAACCAGGACACTTTTGGAGCTGTTCATCGTACGCAGTAGATTGTGGGCTGCTTTCTTCAAGGCTACAAAAGGATGATGCTCCACTGTATTATTTATCCAGAAAAGAGGTGCAGTATCTGTGTTGTTCACCAGGTAGCATTCTACTTGGGCCTCTAGCCCAGTGAGCTGGTCAGAATTCTTCTGAAGTATAAGCAAGGGCATCTTCCTAAGAGGTTTCATTTTCCCTGCTGGCCACAAGAAGATATCTAGCCTGTAGATCCCTAGGTTGTTTTCCTTATGCTAAACCGAAGGCTTCAAATGGCAATGTTGCCAGTTTAGAATTTAAGGGATGAAATGGGGGCAGCTAGGTGGAGCTGTGAAGTGTTGGGCCAGGAGTCAGGAAGACTCATCTTCTTGAGTTCAAATGTGGCTTCAGACACTTACTAGCTGTGTGACACTGAGATGGCAAACTAGAAGATGGCAAACTACTCCAAAACCCAAACGGGATCATGAAGAGTCAAATATGACTGAACAGGAACAATAAAATACATGAACATGTATCACTTAATATAGAAAAATATGAAATCTGTACACATCTCTAGACACTGCTACCCCCTCCCCCCAAATGCCCACTCCATTTTTGGATTGGCTTTCCTTTGGTCACAACTCCCTCATGCTCATAAACTCCTAGCAATGACCACATAGTCTATTGAATAAAGTGAACAAAAAAAAGAAATGGGTTACACACTTTGAACAGATCCACCCACATGCATTCATTTCACAAACCTCCTCCTCCTTGCCTTAATAGACCTTTAAGGGCAGTGGAAGGAAGTTCCTGAACCACCTGGGTTCAAATCTCAGCTCAGATAATTACTACTCAGGATAATTCACTGATCCTCAGTTTCCTTTTCTGTAAAATGAAGATAAAAAGTACTTATACTCCTTATCTCACATGACTGTTGCTATGAAACCATTTTGTAAACTTTAAAGTGCTATATAAATATGGGCTACAATTCTTCCATAATAGCTGAGATTTATTCTCAGATTGGCCAACTGCATTCCTGCTATTGCATCATATTAGTATTTTTCTAAACATACTGATGTGACTCAAGAGGACTCCATGAATGTACATTAACTTGATTTAGAGAGATATTTTACTAAAAATATCCATTTTTGTCTCTCATATTTATTGACCATTTCAAGTAGGTTTCTAGGTCAGTATTTCTTGGCCCCAATATTTCAGATAATCAAAAGATCTCAATTCTCTGCTTAAGATTGATCCACTCTCATCAGTTTGGTACAACAACTCTCTGGGGACTCAGGAACAAGGAGGGAGGTCAGTAGGAGCAGAAATAAAGAAAGAGGTATAAGGATTTTTTTCTAAGTGTAAAAGTTTTGAAGACCAGTGAAAATTTGCTGCAAATCAATGTGTTTCCCAGGTGTACAACTGGGAAACCCTGTCCTGGATTTATATTTTTCTACTCCAGGACTGACTTCTAAGGATGTGTAACTTAATAGGTTAACCATGTTACATCTAACATTTTTTTGCCCCAAATTACTCTGTTTCTCAGAAATTTCATAGACTGAAAGACCTGAAAGTGATCGTAAAGATTATTATGGTAAGGGACAGCTAGATAGTACAGTGAATGGAGCACTGGCCCTGGAGTTCAAATCTAGCCTCAGACACTTGACACTTATTAGCTGTGTGACCCTGGACAAGTCACTTAACCCTGATTGCCTCACAAAGAAAAAAAGATTATTATTTTAACTCTGGTTGTTAACATAATAGACTGGTCCGGTTTCAGGGACCTACATATAATAATTCTCTTAGTGGCTCTTGTATCATCCTAGCATATTTCTTGGGAACAACAAAGACTGGCTTATGTCTCTCACAGGGTCCTCAGCTACCCTGAAAGCACTGAAGTCAACAAAGGGATTAAATATAGAACAGAATTTTTTATTTAAGTTAATTTATTTATTTTTAGTTTTCAACATTCACTTGCATAAGTTTTAAATTTTCTCCCCCTTCCTCCTCTCAAAGATGGCATGCAATCTGATATAGACTCTACATATGCATTACTGTTAAATACATTATTAGCTATGTTGTATAGAAGAATTAGAACAATTGGGAGGAACCATGAGAATGAAAATAAAACAAAACAAAAAATGAAAACAGTCTGCCTCACTCTGCATTTATACTCCATAGTTCTTTCTCTGGATGTGGATGGAATTTTGCATCATGAGTCCCTTGGAATTGTTTTAGGTCCTTGCATTGCTGAGAAGGGCTAAGTCTATCAAAAACAGTCCTCACACACTGTAGCTGTTACTGTGTACAATGTTCTCCTGGTTCTGCTCACTTCACTCAGCATCAGTTCATATAAGTCTTTCTAGCTTTTTATGAAGTCTACCTGTTCATCATTTCTTTTTTTAAATTTCTTCCCTCACAATTTATCAATTTATTTGTTTTCAGTTTTCAGCAGTCACTTCCTTAAGTTTCAAGATTTCTCCCTCTCTTTCCTCCCTCCCTCCCCAAGACAATGTGCAATCTTATATGGGCTCTCCACATACATTCCTATTAAACACATTTTCACATTAGTCATGTTGCATAGAATTAAAACGAATGGGAGAAACCATGAGAAAAACAAAAGAAAACATAACAAAAAAGAAAATAGTCTGCTTCATTCCGCTTCCCAACTCCACTGTTCCTTCTCTGGATGTGGATGTCATTTTACAACATGAGTCGTTTGGAAATGTTTTAGGTTCTTGCATCGCTATGAAGGGCTAAGTCTATCAAAAACAGTTCTCTCACACTATTAGGTTGTACAGTGTTCTCCTGGTTCTGCTCACTTCACTCAGCATCAGTTCATGTAAGTCTTTCCAGGTTTTTCTGAAGTTTGCCTGTTCTTTATTTCTTATAGAAAAATAGTATTCCATTACATTCATATACCACAAATTGTTCAGCCATTGCCCAATTGATGGACATCCTCTCAATTTGTAGTTCTGGATCACCAGAAACACAGCTGCTATAAATATTTTTGTATATATGGGTCTTCTCCCCATTTTTATGATCTCTTTGGGATACAGCCCTAGAAGTGGTATTGCTGGGTCAAAGAGTATGCAGAGTTTTGTAGCTCTTTGGGCATAGTTCCAAATTGCTCTCCAGAATGGTTGAATCAGTTCACAATTCCACCAACAATGAATTAGTGTTCTAATTTTCCCACTTCTCCAACATTTATCATTTTTCTGTTTTGTCATGTTTGCTAATCTGATAGGAGGGATGTAGAACATGAGAGTTGTTTTGATTTGCATTTCTTTAATCAATAGTGACTTAGAGCATTTTTCATATGACTATAGATAGCTTTAATTTTTTCCTCTGAAAACTGCCTGTTTATATCCTTTGGCCATTTATCAATTGAGGAATGATTTGCATTCTTGTAATTTGACTCAGTTCTCCATATATTTTAGAAATGAGGCCTTTGTCACAGACACTGGTTGTAAAAATTCTTTCCCAGTTTTCTGCTTCCCTCCTAATTTTGGTTGCGTTGACGTTGTGCAAAAATTTTCCAATTTAATGTAATCAGAATTATCTATTTTCCACTTCATAATGTTCTCTATCTTTTGTTTGGTCATAAATTCCTCCATTCTCCATAGATCTGACAGCTAAATTATTCAATGCTCCCCTAATCTGCTTATAGTATCAGTCTTTATACCTAAATCATGTATT